>NC_060271.1:43687120-43977488 GCF_021613505.1 Equus quagga
TGCTTGCACACACTCGTGCGTGCACACGCATGCTCACATTCACACACACATCCAGGCACACTCGCGTGCACACATGTTCATACACTCACGTACTCTTGCATGTACACACATGCTCACACACTCACATGCTCCCACACACACACTCATGCACACACACACTCACACACTCACACTCATTCTTCAGAGCTCAGCCCCTCAGGAAGGCACCCCAACCATCACTCCCACCCTCCTATCCCCCCAGTGCAGGGGTGCCTCTCATTGTGCTTGTTCCTTGTGGCACTCCTTAAAATCACGATGACTGTAAATTATCTGCCTTGTTCACTATCACATCCCCAAAGCACAGCGCGGCGCCTAGCACACCGTGAGCAATCAAAAAGTATTCACTGAGGGGGCCGGCCCGGTGGCACAGCAGTTAAGTTCGCACCCTCTGCTTCGGCAGCCTGGGGTTCACCGGTTCGGATCCCAGGTGTGGATATGGCACCACTTGGCAAAAGCCATGCTGTGGTAGGCATCCCACATATAAAGTAGAGGAAGATGGGCACGGATGCTAGCTCAGTGCCAGGCTTCCTCAGCAAAAAGAGGAGGATTGGCAGTAGTTAGCTCAGGGCTAATCTTCCTCAAAAAAAAGTATTCACTGAATAAACAGACGAACCAACAACCTCATGAGGAGACAAGTTGGTGTCATGTAGTTCAGGAATGAAAGGGCTCACACGTACCCCAGTAGGAGAAGACTCGCCCCTTCCCCAAATAGAGCTCCCTCAGGCCCCAGATCAGAGGGTCAGCGTCTCTCGAAGTTGGTGGACCGAATTAATTATCGTGAGCCTGTGACACTGGAGGCAGAAGAGCCGGGGGTTTGTGTGTGTGCAAATCTGTGGAAATGGCACATTTCACGGTGCAGGCTGTGCTCCCGGGGAGAAGTGAACACATCTTGTCTGCTTTCACTCCTCCATTGCACAAACGTTTTATTCTTTCCCTAATTTCATTGCCTTTCTCTACGACTTTCTCCTTAAACCTGGCAGTGGTGTCCTTTTCTGACACCTCAGCCTAGGCTCCAGCCACCCTTTTACATACAAATTCAATTCCACGACAGTCAAAGAGTTCCGGGGCCTGAAGAGCTCCCCCTAAAACCTGGTCCCGACTTCCTACACACCTTCTTCGGGCAGTGATGGGAATCACGAAGCAGCCAGCCCAGACACGCCTCAGTGAGTCTCCCACCCTTGGCACCACCAGGACCCTCTCTCCCTGCAGGTGGCTGCTCCAGCCCCAGACTTGGGCTCCCCTCTGCCCCCTAGAGTCACCTCAAACTAGGCCGCTCAACCAGCAGTAAGTTCCCTACTGAGTGAGGTCAGGGCAGCCAGCACAAAGAACTTATTTCTTCTTTTAGGTGGAATTTTCCTCTACCCAGAACGCTCCAATGTTCCATCTTATTAAATCATTGAATGAAAAGGAAGAAATTCTTTCTTAGTAAGAAATTTTTTCTTACAAAGAAAACAATGATTGAAGCAGGAAAGGATGTGTTGTGTGTGCACATGTGTGTATGAGGGTGTTGTGTATAACTGTGCATATGTTGTGTGTACATATGTGTGTTGTGTGCACATATGTATACACATGCGTGCATGTATGTATACTGTATGTGTGTCTATACAGGACTGTTCATTGTGTGTGTGTTTGCGTGTAAGTATATGTACATGTGTATGTATATGCACTTGTGGCTGTGCATGTGTGTTATGTGTCTGTATGTGCACATGTGCACTATGTATTTGCACATGTGTATGTGTGTAAACACACACCATACAAAGCAGAAGCTCATGTGGAAAATGGGATATGCAGTAGAGCCGGAGAACCAGGAAAGGTTTTCCTCCTTTGTTTTTCGTTGATTTTGAATTTTTTTAATGCCCCATAATAAAGGACTGTGGGAAATCTAAGAATAGCAAAGACAGTAATACCTCCTAGCTAGAATGAGAACAGTGGGAGAGTCTCCAGCCCAGAATATCCAGCTGATCTGGGAATTACTCGTTATACAGAAAATCATGAATCGCAAAAAGTAGTCTGTCCCGAGAACACAGCTCCCACCTTGCAGCACTGCGAGGCCCGCGGGCAGCTCCCTCGCCCTACAGCGAACAATGACTTATTAGATCACAATTGATCCAGAGGAAATACCACAGATGCCAATCCGGGCCCATTACAGAAATACCAGACAACCCTAATTTTCCAAATCCAGGAGAGGAGGGTGAAGAATAAGAATAAACTGGTAGGCAGCAGAAACGAAACAAGATTACAGTCCCTGGGCACTGGCGGGGTGTGTAAATCCTCTCTATCTGTGTGAGCACAGTGCCAGTGAGCTATTTCATTCTCAGCAGAAGTCACCGCTGCCAGGTGGTCTTGCTTAGAGAGGCCAGCAGGCGTCACCCTAGATGAGTGGTCTCCAGACAGGCGCCCCAGGCCCTGACTGACATTAAGGTGCCCTGATGAGAAGCACCCTGCCATGAGACTTTGGTATCACCCAAGGAAGACACCTTCATAGCCATGTAGAGAGAAAAGGTGTCAAGGTGCCGTTGTCAGGCATGACACACATAGCACACTGATGGCCTCAGCAGTCCCCAGAACCCCCAAAATCCTGCCCAGGGAGAGGCCATGCCCCTTGCACCGACACCAGGAAAGGCTCTGAACCAAGTGTGTTGCATTGAAGAAGGTGGGGGAGGCAAGCGTTGGGAGTGTGGTGTTGCTGGGGCTGCACGCCTTAGAGGCTGCATCCTTGCACACAAGCAGTGTGCACAGCTCAGCAACAGGCTTTCCTGGGCCCTGAACAGTTGTGTATTTAGAAACCTCAAAACTGCATTGTGAGATGTTTCTTTCTACAGACTGAAAAGAGAGAAAGAAAAAAGCAAGAGACTGAAACAGCAAGTAAGACTGAGAGTGAACATGAGAAGAGGAAAGAGGTTGAGAAAAGGGAGCAGGTCCCAGGTGGGCCGGCTCCCAGGGAGGCAGACAGGGCCAGCTGACATGGAGGAGTGAGCATGACACTTCCAATGCAATGACCGTGAATGGATGCAAACAAGTATAAACCCACAAGGACAGAGTGGAGGGGAATGGAGATGACAGGAGGTCAGAGATGTCAACATATTCTAGAGAGATGGAAAGCAGATGCAGGGTTGCTGACTGACATTCCAGAGTAGAAGCCAAAACCCACATCCCCCAGAGGGGACACCACAAACAACAAGCCAATTCACCTGCAGAGCCCTGGAAATGCCAGGAATTGGGCCCTCCCACGGCCCTACATCCACCCCCAGCAGCCAGGCAACCACCTGGCCTCTGCCCTCATTGGAGACACGTTTATTCTCTGGAGAAAGGGACCCCGAAAGACTCTGAACCTGGAGACAGTAGAGGAGAGGCAGGAAACTCAGACGTAAACCAAGAGAATTAATTAATGGTGAAATTCCAAGCCCTTCCACTGCCTGGTTCCCAGCCCACTGGCAGCCAAGCCAGCCCAAACCACCAGGCAGCACACTGACAGATCCTTCTGGAAAACTCGAGGGCATCTCCAGACATCAGCATCCGGAGATGCTGAATCTCAGAAGCCCCCATGCAAAAGCTGGGCAGATCCATTAACAAGCCCTTCCCCCAGGTAAGGAAAATAGTGAATGGCAGAGTGAGAGAACTAAATCCTCATTTAGCATACGAGGAAGTCAGAAGATAACGTCTAAAACTGACAAATCAAGAAATAGCAGAATAAACATATTGAGAAATCTAGAGGTAAATATCAGAACTAAAAGAACTGAACGGGGCCACTCCTGGGAAATAGGATTGAGCTGTAGGGCAGAGGACTGCTATTTTTCTTACAAGCATTTTAGGACCATTTCATTTATTAAACTATGTGTGTGTGTATATATATATTTGATGAAAATAAAAATAGTAAAAGAAACGGGAGGCGGGAGGCAGGAGGCAGAAGCTGTAGCTGTCTAACCCAGGGAGACAGGAGACACAAACAGCCATTCCCCCTCTTGGCTTCCTCCCAGGAAGGAAGCCTGGGACTTGCACCCCTGGCTCCCAGAAGTGAGGAGGGCCGTGATGAAAGCTGGCATGGCTGGCGGTGCCATTTCAACAAGCCACTGGGATCAGCTGAGGACACAGGAGGCTTGCTTGTCCTCTGACCACGAACTCCATGTGTGTGACAAACTCTCCCTGCCCAACCGCAAAAAAGGGCAGCCACGTACAGGCTGCACAGCCTGGACAACTAAAGACAGCCTGGGTCTGCTCCCAGGGGCACCACAGACACAGGGACCTGGGCACCCAGGGCCCCTCCTGGCCCCTTTCCTGTGCATGGAGGGGATTCAGTGAGGCGGCCTCCGCTGTCCCCTCCTGCCTCAACACTCTGCATTCTGCGATTCCGGATAATGAACTAGAATCTGGGACAGACCCACTTCTATACGGAGGCTAGGGATTTCCCTACCACCGTCGAGACACCAGACACTTTATCAGGATCCAGGTCACAGCTAATTCCCTGCCTCATCCGGAAATGTATCCAAACTGCAGGACCCCAGGGCAGATGCCTTCCCAGGGGGGCCAGGCAGCCAGGGCTCCTCGTGAGCAGACACCACATCAGTGAGCTCCCTTCATGCTACATTTGCTCTTCAGTTGGGGATGATAGTTTGGATGTCGTCAAGGATTTGCTCAATGCATTAGGCAAATGCTGAAATGGATGTAACATGACACATCGTTATGTTAATTTGATAGCAGGTCCCCAATTCAGCATAATGCAAAGGTCACCACATTGAAATGATTGCTGACCTAGTTTATTTTTTCTTTTGCAGTTCTGAAGAACAGAATCCCTGAGATGATCTAGGTACAAGGCTGCCCTCCCAAACTCTTCCCCCAACAGCACTCCCTAAACACACACACACACTGGACCAATCCCCGGCCCCCAACTCTGCCCAAGTGGACACAGAAAGAGCTACAGAAGCAGCTCTGGGAATCTTTTATTTAGTTGTTGTAAAATATATGTAACATAAAATTTACCTTTTTAACCATTTTTCAGTGTACCGTTCAGTGGCATTAGGTATATTCACATTGTTGTGCAACCATCACCACCAACCATTTCCAGAACCTTTTCATCTTCCCCAAACTGAAAGTCTGTCCTTATTAAACACTAACTCCCACCCCCCTCCCCAGCCCCTGGCACCTCCGTTCTACTCTCTGTCTGAATTTTCCTCTTCTTAGTACTTCACGTCAGTGGACTCATACAGTGTTTGTCCTCTTGTGACTGGCTTACTTCACTTAGCATAGTGTCCTCAGAGTTCATCTATGCTGTAGCATGTGTCAGAACTTCATTCCTTTTTAGTTCTGGGAATATTCTGATCATCCAGATGGGACCTCCACATGATTTTTGCAATTCTATTCTGGTCACTCGAGCAGCCTTCCCAGGAATAGGGGCTTCCTTAGAAAAGTCCTGTAACTGTCCCAAGGAGCAGATGTCCTGGAGGTGGCAAACAGGTCACTCCCATGTGCCACATACAGAGGGGCTGGAAGAAGCAGCCACAGCCTAGGGCCTGATCAGGTTGGTTTCTAGGTGGGCCCTCTGCCCACACTCTGGCACCACGCCGGACCCATCTCTATTGGTCTGCGCTCTGCAAACTGACTGCTCTGCCCACGCCCCGCCCCACAGCTCCTCCCTACCAAGCTGCTCAGAGACAAAAGAGCCAGCATACCCCTGGCCCTGGGGGGCTCCCCATCTCAGTGCAGAGGCGAGACTTACGGACTTCTGATGGGTAAATTGTCAAACGATTGGCGATAGAGTGTGGCCTGCCATGTGGCCTGTGGAAGCCGACAGTGAAGAGGCCTCAGCGTGTTTGGGGAGGGCTCCCAGGAAGAAGAGAGATGCAAAGGATGTGCGGATTGGGCAGGACATGGGGCATCTGAGGAGTGGTCAAAGGCCCACGAGGGAAAGCAGAAGGAGGGGACATACGAGGCGTATTTGGAGAGCAGTAAGCAGCCCCCAACTGTCACAGGTACTCTGAGGTGTGGAGTCAAAGAAAAATAGTGAAAAAGCCCAGTTGAGGCAGAGGTTAGACTTTATCTCATAGGAAGTCTCTAAGGTTTACCAAGTGGAACAATGCTGTAACAAAAGGAGTACTGTAGGAAAACCGGGGGAAAGGAGTCCAGCTGGAGAGGGAAGCGCAGGAGGAGCCGTTTCAATAATCAAGCCTGACGCAGGTGGTAAGGGCCAAATGGGAGGTGGGGGGACAAAGAGAAAGAGGAGCCATGAAGGGCAACCAGGTGTGGGCTTTGGTGTCTTTAAAAATGAGGCGGCTCTTCTGAGAACCAGGGAAGTCAGAGAATGGAAACAGTGGGAGTGAGGGAGCAGGCAGAGGCGGGACAATGGGTTCAAGACAATATGACGTCCAGGTGCCCGGAAAGTCAGACTCAGGGAATGGTCCACAGAGAGTGAATATCAGACCCTGGAGTTGCTGAGGTCCTGGGAGGGAGAACAGGGTAAGAAGGAGCAGAGGACCCAAGACTTGGTGTCGGGCTGGGAAAGATCCAGGCAGAAGAGGCACTGGACCCGTGGGGTTCAGAGAGCCAGGAGAGGGAGGAGAGGGTCTCTCACAGAGTCACTTGGGTCTTCTGGAAACTCAGGTCTCCCCCTCTTCTGCTTTCCTTCCAGACCCCTCCCTCTACTTGGCTGTTTCACTGCTTATTGACCGAGAAGCATTTAGTGTTCATTATAGGAAAATTCTATTACTAGACCTTTAGTGCTTCAGTGTTAAGGTGCTATCTATATCAATCGAATTAATTAATTAGATAATTGATAGCATTTTTCAGCCTCCTTCTAACCCATATACATAGGATTCCTGGGAAGAAAGTGCTTTCAATTCCATCTTGAGCTTTGCGTGTCCCCAGCTTCCAGAGAAGGCTGCACGTTTCCCATAGGAGGAGAAACAAATTACTGGGATTGCAAAATTTTGCAGTCTGTCTGCTTGTGCTCAGCTCTTCACCCTCCGGGGGAGTGTGCAGTTCTCCTGCACTGCCCGCAACTGGGGGGCTAAGTCCAATTCAGGAAGGCTGCACAGGGACCCACTTAGCTGACGAACCTGAGCCTTGCTTCCCAATGAAAGGAGGCTTTGCCTGGCACCTGGGTCTCCCAGGTGGTCCAGAAGTCACAGAGATGGAAGGTGGAATGGAATAGTGTGGCACTATTTATTGGGCCGCCTTCAAATCTGCACACCCACTATGTGCAGTGGAGGTATAGCATAAAAGCTAAGACTGTGGACTTTGTACAAGGATAATGCTGGGCTCAAATTCCAGTTCTGACACTTGCTGTGCACCCTTGGACAGATCCTGTACCCTCTCTGCATCTGGCTGCCTGGCAGGGCTGCTGAAAGGATTTAAAGGCCCAGTGCCCAGCCCACGGAAGTGCTCCAGAGCACAGTAGTAGGCCAATTAGGCTATCCTGGGGGGAGATATACAAGACAAAAATAAAAAAGGGTAAACCCAAGTCTCTTCCTTCACAACACTCAGATTCATGTTTTCTTCCGCACTCTCATTCACTTCACTAATATTTGTTGAGTGCGCACCATGTGTCCAGCACAGCCCTAGGCACTGGGACACCCCATGCACAAGCCAGACCAAAAATTGGAGAGGAGGTCAGATAATGAAGAAATAAATGAAAGAAAGAAATAAGTGAAATACCTCATGTGTCAGATTTATCACCGTCCGTGGAATCATAAAACAAGAAAAGAGGAAGGGAGGTCTGGCTGGATGGGAGGGGTGCGATTTTAAATTGTGTGTTCAGGGAAGACTTCACAGAGAAAGTGACACCCAAAACAAGGCTGGAAGGAGAAGCTGGAAGAACATTCTAGACAGAGGGAGGAAGCTCTTAATTCCAAGATTCTAAGTTCACCTGATGGGGTAGGGAGTGTGGAGTTCCCCCGGGTCTCCAAATGGTATTATTATAGTGCTGAGCACACAGCAAGTGCCAAATAAAGACGTCCTGAAGGGTGATTTTTCAAACTGCCATTTCCAGAAGGTCCCAGTTGCTGATAATACAATATGGGCTGTTTGAAAATTCAGCATTCAGCCGCTGCTGCCTCCAAGGCCCCCAACCCTGGGAGCCTCCTTGTAGCACACCTCATTATTAAACAGGTGAGCAGGGCTCCCGGGACCTTCTCTGTAATTAGGGCAGTATCTGAGCAAGGGCTATATTTATAACCCCCAGCCATCAGCAAGCCACAGAGACAAGGAGTGGCTCCCTCTGCAGCTCCTATACCAACATCTATATGTGAACTGATTACAACAATTAATTTAATAGGGATTCCTCCGCACAAACAATGTATCATTTTATTAGGAAACTCTATAAATGTCAGTGGTGCAATTCATTTTTATTAATTTTCTAAAATGAAATTAGCAGTGGCGGCGGCGGCTGTGGCAAACAGAAGCTATATTGCCTTCTCATTCAGCAGAGTATTGGTGTCATTAATTCCTTAATACCAGGAGGCCGGTTTGTATGAACTCAGCAGTTAACTGCACCAATTAATTTCAATACAAGAGATGGGAGGAGGGGATCCAAACTCAACTCAACAACTAATTTAGGAAGGTCCTTGAACAACCACAGCAACTTTTCCTCCTCCTGGGACAAGAAGCTTTCAAGTGTAAACATGGAGTGGATATTATAATACTAAGGGGAAGCGTTCTGTCTTCACCCTCTGCCTTTAGGAGAGAAATTCGTCCTTCCAAACCCTTCCAAAAAGGCCGATGCCCCCCTGCAGTCAAAGCCTCCAGCAGGCCTAGGGACTGCCCCTTGCAGACAAGAGGAGCGGTGACGTCCCAGTGCATCAACACAGACCTTCACAGCGTGCACACCAAGATCACAAGCATTATTCCATCCAATCCTCACACTGACCCAATGAGCACAGGATCAAAAACAACTCCATTTCCCACAGGAAGAAGGAAAAGTGGAGCTTTTAAAGCGGCTAAAATGACTTTCTTAAAGTCACAAAGCTACTGAGTGACAGAGCCAGGGCGCAGACCCAAATCTGTCAATATCTGAAACCCACATTCCTTCTTTTCTGCCATGCACGCCCCTTCTGCCTTGGGATGGGACGTCTCTTGGCTCTATTTATACTCCAAAAAGTCAAGTGAGTCAAGGATGACCATGAATGACATTCACTTCTCAACTGAAATCCACTTTCCAAAGGCTGAAACACAGGGCAAGATCCCCGCCCTGAAATGTTCTCCCGTTCTGCAGTCAGAGGACGAGGAAGCAGGGCACGCGCCTGCATATCTGAGATCAGATATCTGGCACAGGACGTGTTCCAGAGAATCTCACTCTCTGGCTACAGAGAAGCTCTTTCCTTCCACTTACATTCAAGGAGTGTTTCACTGAGGAGTGAAAGGCGTATTGAGAGGCTGGAAGATGCTTGAGATGAGAGCCTCTGTTGAGTCAGGAAATGGTGCAGAGGCAGAAATCAGACAGACTTCTTTACCCCCAAAGAAACTAGGGCAGTGGTTCTCAAAGTGAGGTCCCAGACCGGCTGCATCCCATCACCTGGGAACTTGTTAGAAATAACAGATGCTCAGGCCCCACACCAGACATACTGAATCGGAAACTCTGGGGGGTGGGGCCCAGAATCTGTGCTTTAACAAGGCTTCCAGCTGATTCTGATCACCATTCAAGTTTGGGAATCACTGTCCTGGAAGAACACACCCCCAGAAGAAAGGAGAGATGTGTGCCAGGCCTTCCACGGTTCGGGCTATAGCTCTGCTCGCCAAGTAGTAGATTGTGTCACCATTCACTGGCCACTCCTCTCGTCTACCCCCACTCTACAGAAGAGTGTCTTTCCTGCCCCATTCTTATTGGCTTGGCCACAGGAATTGCTTTGGCTAACGGATTTGTGAACAGTAGTAACATATGATGCCACATCCAGCAGGGCTTTTCATTGTGCCTGAATGGATGGCCTTGGGCTTTTAAGTCCCTGCCATCTTCCATGGCAACCAGATATTCCAGAGAATGGGGGCTTCCTCAGCCTAGGTCCTAGAACAAAAAGACACGTTGAGTGGCCCTGAACCCAAGCCAAAGCCGCAGCCCGGCCACAGACACATGAGCAGGAAATAAAAATGTGCTGTTGTAAGTCACTAAGTTTGGAGATAGCTTCTTTCACAGCATCATAATAGCAAAAGCTGACTGGCATAACCCATCTGATTTTACAGAAAAGAAACTCATGGCCTGAGAAGGCTGAGGAGTTGTGGGCATCCTGCAGAGGAATTCAGGCTGAAAGGTAAGTGAATCAGAGCCAACCCTGTAGCCCCAACTGGGGGGTGTGAATCTCAGGAACTAATCTCCCTTTTCCCAACATCCTCTGACCTCCTCCAAAATGGAAATTCTGCCCTCATCTAAAAGATGCCAACCATTAAAAACCTAAGCCTAAAGAAGTAATATTTTAAAGTATCTTCTAGAATGAGTAGATGTGGCTCAGAAAGAACAGGTCAAGCTGATGGCCAAGGGGGAAGAGGACACATCCTTGCCCCTTTCTCTGGTGCCAGGTAACAAACCTGGAGAACTTGGTGCTTCCATCCAAAGGGAAACAGACTGGGCATTCCACTTCGTAAATTCAAACCCACAGCCCAGTCATCCTGTAAACCACATTCCCAGCTAACACTCCTCAAGCTAAGAAACACCTGGCCCTGTCACCACTAATAGAAAAGCTGTGGCAATTGGAAGAGAGTGGCCACATACTTCCGAAGCTCTACAACATATACCAAAAATAAAAACTGAGAGCTGGGGAAGAAAGAAAAGGCTGTCTTTAAAATAAACCCTAAATCCCAACTTTACCACTCCTCACAAAATAATATCACTAGCATTGACAGAACACAAGTGGGCTGAATCTTCATCAATCCCCTCCATTCCCGAGTGGTGGCAGAAGTTCAGTGTTTGTGGCAGCTGGTAGGTTCAAGGACGTTTACCGCATAATAAACTGCAAACTTAGCCATTGCTTCTGATGTGGGGATCTTCTTAGCACCATGAAGAATAACTTGATTTTCGGTTTGTAAAACACTTTGAGATGAAAGTGGACAGTTAAGGTAGTTTCCCCTTTAAAAAATAAGTTTCTAGAGAACAGCGGTGGCAGGTGGGCACTTTCCCAAAATAGACTCCCCCTCACGTTCCTGCCGGCCAAGGCTTTCAAGGCCCTCGGCTGAGGGATCCGGCGTTAAGCCATCAGGTTAAAAGTTCCAACTTGCATGACAGCAGCTGTGCTGTTTTTAAGCCATCTGATTGCGTTCACTTCCACGGTCTTAGGTCAGTTAATGAGGCCTCAATGTCGCAAGCTATCAAGCACAACATGGCATTTTCAACTTGCCCATGAATTGACTGGTCAAATCAGGTAATCAATGAAAATCAATCCATTCACTGTACATATTTGAAAAACTGCAAGATCTGGCACATTACCTTGTCTTAGGGGAGGTGGTTAGCCATTCTTCGTGTTTCTCAAATGTTATTAAATAAGCTGCAATTTCCTGAAACAGAAGAATAAAAAGATAATAACAACAATTAGCTTACGTTGGATCCTAAGAAGTAAGAAAGTTTTTGTTGTTTCCCAGCTGCTGTTCTTCTTTGTAAGGCTGGAACCTCATCTCTGCTGGAAAAACATGCGACTTGGACTCTCTATTTTGATTTTGTTAACTCCTTTCCACTCAACCTGCCATACAATAATAATCAAAGCATGGGTTTCAAAAGATGAGTCGGTGGCAAGGACAAAGATATTTCTCTGTGGGAAGAAAACATCAGACACCATTTCAGATTCTAAATGTCATTAATTTGAAGGAGGGAAAAACACATGCCAACAACAGGTCTCCACTCATGCAAGGTCATAATTGGAAAGTTTAGTCTGTCTTCTTCTGAAGCTGGACTAATCTTTCATCATTGTCACAAGAGACGTTGCATTCTCTCAGCTTGATTCCCAACCCCCTGAGCCAAATCACACAAAGATTAAAAAGAAAAGAAAAGATAAAGCCATATTCCAGAGAGAGAGAGAGAAGTTAACCTTTCCCACTACTGGTAACTTCATCTATTGAGCGGTGCTTCAGAAAGAAGAGCAATGTCAGCAGAGTTTAAGGAAAAGATGGAGAAAATGTGGGCACCTGAAGGTAAATTAAATATTTATAAACACAACAACATCAGTGCAGATAGAATTACTGATTTATTAATAATTTCCATAAAAAGCCAGTGGGTGACATCAACATAAGTCATTGCTCCAGCTCTGAGGCATGATATGGCCCATTACTTCCAGCTCCAAACGGATCTGCTAACATGAAATTGGCAGGGATAAGTAAGTTAAATTAAGGTTGTACTAGCACACATTTTCCTTGATCTTGGTGATGATACAGCATGGAGCTGCTGCCCTCGACTATCAGAAAAATGCATAGAAGAGGCTTCCGTCTCAATGCTCTGCAGCCAGGGTTCCTCCAGGGCTCCTTGTGATGGAGCAGCCCACCACCCAGAGGCTCACAGCCTTCCTCTGCAATTAGCCTTCTCTGGGCTCAGACGTGACGGACTTGACACCTGTGATCAGAGATGCTAACCTTGGCCTTGAATAAAAAGAAGAAACTATCACCAAAACCAGGTAAGCAGAGCAGGTGAAAGTAGAAACTACCACCCATGCCACGCAGTATGAAGGCCACAGACCCAGGTGGAGATCAGGGTCTCACATAATCACAGAAACGAGGTAGCCAGTGACCTGTAAACCAGAGCCCAAGCAACTTCTGTCCGGAAGCCTGGACCTTTCACCAAGAACCTGGGAAGCAGAAACCCATGGCAAAAATAATGTTGCCTCATTGTACAGGTTTCTATCATTTATGTCAGCTAAAGAAATTGTAAAATAAGCAGCTGATCAACCAGAACATTGTTCTCTCTCATCCCTGAGGCTTTTCATATTCTATTTCCTCTCCTAGAAAATGCTTTCCCTAAGGTCTCACCATAGATATCACCTCCTTTGGCTATGTGCTCCCATGGCACCTGGCACCTCCCTCCAGTGCGTAGGATTTATCATTCTGCGTTTTAATTGCTTGTTTACTTGAATAGCATCCCCCGCTGGACCATGAGCTCCTCAAAGGCAAGGAATATGCCATCACTGGTGTATGCCCAGGACCTAACAGTACCCTGAGGCACACAGGAAGCACCTGATAAATGTTTGTTAGATGGATAGATGGATGAGAGGGCAAGAAGGAGGGAGAGCTGGCATTATAGAAATGAATGTGCATATATAACTGAGTATGTGTGTCTGTGTGTGTGTGTGTGTGTTCTGAGTGTGTGTGTGTTTGTATATGTTTATTATTGAAGATAGTTGAAGCAAGAGCTTAAAAGCAGCAAGATGCAGCAGTTCCCAGCTAAGCCCTTACCAATGAGTTAATTAGCTCTAAGTCACTGCAGGAAGGTGGTATCGCATCATGGTCAAGAGCACACACTTTGGAAGAAAACAGACCTGGCTTGGGGGCCCGCTCTGCCATTTAGGAGCTGCCTGATCTTGAGCACATTACTTAACCTGTCTACACCTCACTTTCCTATGAACCCAAGATAACGCCACCTCATGAGGCAGTTATAAGAGGCAACAATTGTTAAGACACTGACTGAATATAGCAATGCCCTGCAACCACAGCTGCCATTATTATCATTGTAAGGTCTGCATGGTGTGAGCCGCCTGTCTAGAGGCCCCTGATGAGGTAGCAGGTACCAAAATGGTCCAGGTCAGAAGCTGCCAGCGCTTTATCTATCCCCACCCTCTACCCCCTCACACCTTCCCATGCCCAGGCTTGCAGAAAATGAATGGTAACATCACGATGACTGTTCAGAGTTAGTTGCAGTCAATCCTTCCATTTAGCGATGGTTGTCCACTTAGTTTCACAAAACACTGAGAGCAGACAGTAGCTGGAGTCAGTAATTGGATAAACTGAGCCACTTATTATGTGTATCAGCTCATCTACCTGAATTTCAGGAGACTTGGTATCCAGAGGAATAGTCTGTGCCAACTGGAATGCCCTTACCCGGGATCATGCTAAGCGCTAAGTGACCCCTACTGGCCCAGAAGGATTGGGGCACAGTGCATCCCTGCCACCTCTACATTTATCACAGTGTTCCAAAGACCCAGACACCCAAAGAAAACCTTCATGAACATCCTCAGCCAACACTCACCCCAACCTGGCAGGGGTCCCCTACTGCTACTGTCCTTCAAAGAGAAAAACTCCCTGGACCACTTATTGCATTCCATATTGACTCCACATACATTTCTGGGGCACCTGCTATGTACCAGTCAGTGAACAAGACCACTAGGAAGCCTGCCCTCAAAGAGCTCACAGTCGAGTAGGGGATGAAGACAAGTCAGTGTAAGAATGCAATGCAAGCACTATTACAGGGTCAACTGTCCAGTCAACTCTGTAGCCAACCCAGAGGATCCTCTCAGGTCTAATGAGCTGCTGTGCAAGCAAGCAGAGGCCCCAGGAAATCACACTGATTTACGAACCACCTTTGAGCACTGGCTACTCCCTTCTCTATCCCTAAGGTAACAATGACACCTCCCACACAGAGTCCCCTTTGTGGAGCACCTATCACACTCAAGAGCAGCCCTTCTGAGCAAAGGAAACTGAATACCCAGACCCAGGCTCCCACCTCTGTCACACTCCAGTTGGCTTGGACCTGGAGCTGGACTCGACCACCAGGGAATGTCACCATGTTGCTGACTGGCTCCCACCTGAACTGCACATGTCTGGTCACCTGTCTACTCCAAGACCCATGTTTCCCAGTCTGCCCAGCCCATTTCTCTTATCTAGGTCTTGGCCTACCTTGTCATCAGATGGTAGACCATGGGTTGGACTCTGCCTTCCCAATGCTTTGGTACTGGTTGGGGAGATGAATATGCACATGCCAAAGTACCACATAGAATAATAGATTCGAAATAGTATACATAAAAGTAAGAACCATCAAAATTCAGAGTAAGGAGAGTCAGCTGGTGTAGGAAGGAAAATAATTTGGGGGAAAGAGAGGCTTCATCATCTGGGTCATCGTTACCATCACGGTGTCTAACACTGGTGGAGCGATGTCTAAGACCAGTACTGCTTTAGGACTTTATGGAGGATCATCTCACTTAATCTTCACAGCAAACTATGAAGTAAGAACCACGCATGTTTTACAGGTGGGGAAACTAGGGCATGGAGCAGCTAAGCAGCTTACCCAAGGTCACACAGCTAGTCTCTGTAGAACCAGAACCCAAGCCCATGCAGAATGGTTCCAGAGCCCACACTCTCCACTGCTGTTCTAAATTTCTTAAGGAACAGCCATGATGTACTCAGATGGAGAAAAGGAAAACCTGCTTGTGGAGTCATGCTTCCCCAACAGGGGCTAAGAGCCTCCTCCTCCCTACTTACCCAGTGTTACTTCGCTGTCCCACCTCTCTTCAGGGAACCAGGAGGAGCCAGACTGAGCATCCTCCAGCGGGATTCTCTCCTTCCAGGAGGATCAAGCTCATTTCCACCCAAAAACCCTTATATGATTAACGGGATCATCTACTTCAGTGATAGGGAAAATTCCTTATATCCAGGAAACATTTGCTTAAAATATCTTACAAGGCAGACAAAAAGAGAGATGCTCTAGCTGAAGAGGGAAAGAGGTTTTGAAAAGAAGGATCTTCAGGCCAACTCTCTGGCCTCCCCCATCTTCCCTGAAGCTCCACCAACCTAGGCCTCTAAGGAAGGCAGATGGAAACACAGACCCAGTCCATCTCATTGTTACAGAGCAGAAAACTGAGGCACAGACAACGGAAGGGACTTGCTCAAAGTCAGCATGTTTGGGGCTGAGCCAAGCTGGGCCCCAGGGCTCGATTCCCAGCGCATGCATGATCTCTCCCCACTTACTTATTGTCTCTCAAACGCAAACCTGACCCAGGAAATTCGTAAGATGATCAAATAAGAAGAGAGAATGCCCCAAAGAAGTGAAAACAGGGACTCAAACAAAATCATGTACTCAAATGTCCACAGCAGCATTATTCACAATCCCCAAAAGGTGGAAGCACGCCAGGTGTCCATCAACAGATAGATGGATAAAAATGTGGTCTAGCCACACAATAGTAGATTATTCAGCCATAAAAAGGAGTAACGTTCTGATATACGCTACAACATGGATGAAGCCTGAAAACATGCTGAGTGAAAGAAGCTAGACACAAAAGGCTGTGTATTGTGTGATTTGATTGATATGAAATGTCCAGAATAGGCAAATCCATAGAGACAGAAGGGAGAGTGGTGGTGGCCAGGAGCTGGATGAAGAGGAGAATGGGGAGTGACTGATAATGGGTATGGGGTTTCCTTTTGGGGTAATGAAATGTCTGGAACTAGACAATGGTGAAGGTTACACAATATTGTAAATATACTACATGCCCCTAATGGTAAATTTTGTGTTATGTATATTTTATCACAATAAAAAAAGACAAGAACAAGTATAGACATCCAGCGAGGTGTGGCATTGGGATGAAGAAAATGCCGGCCTTACCTGCTTACAAAGTTGACCCTGCATCCTACAGGCCATGCCCACGTGCCCGCATCCTCCTCCAGCTCCCTGGCTCCCATAGTATCTCTCTCTTCCTGGATCCTAAATACTGCATCAGTGCTGAGAGAAATGCCTTGACTGTCAAGATGAAGGAATTCACTGCAGGCTCCAAAGCAAAGACTGTCCAGCTTGCAGATTTTAAATGTTTAGTTTGTCCTTTAGATGTTCAAACAGAAAAACTGCCGCCAAGGTATGATGTCTGTGTGTGGCAAGGGCTCGGGGAACAGACTAGAATAGAATCCCACAGGTCCCTTGGGTCTGGCTGGAATCAGGTTCAGTCCCTGCAGACCAGGGAGGCAGGTGGGCCCCTCCCCAAGGCACTGACCAAGCCCCATTGAGAAGGGCAGAGTAGGCAAGACTGAGGGGCAGCACAGCTCTGCGCTTGACATCATTGCCTCGTCACACGCTGTGTCATCATGCATCTCTACCATCCAAAGGCATGCCAACTGCTCTCCATCCAATTGCCATGTGGGGCTGGGTTTGACTGCCCCCAGGCTGATGGGGTCTGATGGAGGACTGCAAAGTCCATCTTGGTAGTGAGCCAGCTCTGGGTGAGTGAGGCTCAGGGTTGTCCATGGAGGCTGCCCCCAGGACTGGAAGGTGAGAATGCATTGTGCCAACCTGGCTCTCCTTGCCTCTTCCCCGCTCAGCCCCTGTTCACCAATACTGCCCATGTAACCTGCCAGGCCCTGTTCATAGCCCACCTCCTCCAGGAAGTCTTCCTTGTTTCTCAGTCCACAGTGAACTCTAGCTTCTGGAAACTTCTCAGCAATGGTTGCACTATTCCTAGACTGCTAGCACACAGTGCCTTCTGTTGCTAGTGTTTATGTGCATGGTGGTTCTCCCTATGTAGTTTTGCGGGGTCCAGGGAGGATCTGAGTCTCAGTTCCTACATCACTGCAGAACCCTGATTGGTTCTTGTATCCGAAGATGACTGTTGACATGGTAGAGGCTGAATGACAGAATGCAAAGTCCTCCTCTAAAGGATGCAAACAGGAAGAGCCCACGTCTGAGCCAACTCTTGCTTCAAGGTGGGGGGTTATGGGATAGACAGATAAAGGTGCAGTTGCCATGCAGGCTCAATGCCCTGTGTGCAGAGGCTCTACAGAAATGCTCTGCCATGCACTCTACCTTCAGAAAGGCAGCACCTGCCAGTCCATCAGCGCCACAGCAGTGCTGTCCAATAGAAATATAGCGTGAGCCCCAAGTGCAAGCCACAGGAGTGATTTTAAAAAATTTCTAGAAGCTACATTTTTTTTAAAGTAAAGAGAAACAGAAGGACTTAATTCAGTAATATATTTTGTTAAATATCTTATAATCTAACCCAATATATCCAAAATATTATGATTTCACTAATTTAAAAAAAGTAGTCATGAACTATTTCGCATTCTTTATCCGTACTAGGTTTTCAAATGCCAGTGCTTGTTTTCCACTTATGGCCCATCTCAATTCGGGGCAGCCATATTTCAGTGCTCAGCAGTCACCTGAGGCTGCTGTATTGGACAATACAGCTCTAGATTTAGATGTCACAGGAAACTGCAAAAACAATCTGCCTTCTGCAGTCAAGCCCTCTGCGTTCCCAAAGCTGACGTGGAGCCCGGGTGTGAATGAAGATGCTGCCGCAGCAGATGCCTCGTCTGAGAGCGGGGCTCGCTGTCCCATTGGGCCACCTCAGAGAAGGAGCTATGTCCTGCCTCTGGGGTGGGGGAAGCTGCATCTGTCTGGGAGGAGATATGGGATTTCTCAGAGGGGCTGAATTCACCTCAATCTCTCAGCCCAAGCCTGCTTCCCCTCCACTCCCTCCGAGAAGGAGCCACCCACTGCAGACACCCCCATAGAATAGTCCAACCCAGACAAACTGGCTTCCCCGTCGACAAGTTCCCCTGGAGCAGCCCTCAGAAAAAGAACAACGGTCCCTCTTCAGTCAGCTCTCCCTGGGACAGTCCATCCTTGATCTGTCTCCAAGACGTGGGTCCAATGTCAGGGAGAGGGAAGAGTCAGACTCGAGGGGCCTCTAGCGCTTATTGGGACAAATTAAATTAAAAAACGAACAAAAACAACCAAACAGATATGTTTTGTTTTTTATTCTCCTGAGGCCAGGTAATAAAAATATCTGTGGTCTACACGATCTTAAATATTTTGCACACACAAAAATGGATCTTGCAACCAAGGGATAATTTTGAAAAGTTTGTTTTTTATGAGACTTCTGCACAAAGGTTTTATCTGTAAAGGACCAAAGCTGAGGGGGGGAAAAAAGCCAAGGCTCTCCTAGCAGCTGGCCCCAGCATCTGCTAGAGCCACAAAATGCAATTATATTACTCCCAAACGAGAAGTAAAAATATCTTGTTTCCAATACTCTTGGTTTTAAGACTCATACTTAATGTCCTCTGGGTATTTCAATGGTGCCAGATCTCTGTGTTATGTACTTTATTAGGGATGTGTGAATGTCATATTAATGACTTCTAACCAACATGTTTACAGTGGAAGCAAATTTTCCCAGAACCCACTACTCGCTCACTGCACTTTACAAAAAACAATTGGCCTTAATTTAAATAAATAAATAGCCACTCCATACTCCCCCTCCCAGTGGCATCTCTCACCTCCTCTCTCCAGGGCACCCCATGCATAAAGCTGGTTGGTCTCCTCCTCCATGATAAATATTCCAACCCAAGGTCCCATAGTGCAATGCCCCCTCTCTATACATTCCTGCCCCAATCCACTGATGGACTTCCCAAGCACCCGGCCAGCCAAGCCAACACCCTCTGCAGGATGTGCTGGGTCCCCACCCACAGGTCAAAACCAATGCCCCAAATCATGCTTTCAAAATGACTAGCTTTTGTTATAAACAACTGGCATACAGAATAATGGTTTATATTTTTTTATTTCTATAAGGGATACCATAGCTCTACTCTGACAATTTATGAGGTTGGTGATTAGGGATCCAAGGGTATGGGGAGGACTTTCTACAAAAGGGTCGGTAGCAATTCAGGATATATTCCTAACAGCCCAGACTTGTGAAATAAAGCCTGGCCCATTTGGCTGTCTGTTATTTAGACGTAGTAAAGCATTCTTATGACCATCAAAGTGCCAATCAGAGCAGAAACAATGAGCCATCATAAAAACATTCAGAGAAAGATTCAGTGAAGAAGCAATTCATCCAGTCTTTCATTCATTTCATTATCCACTCATTGGTTCAATCATTCAATGAATTATTGAGCACCTATAGTCTGGCCTATATGCCAGGCACTACGCAAGGCCCTAATGACGCAAAGACATATGAGTAATGGTCCTGGGAATACAGCTGGGAAGACAGATGGGGCTGCAGGATCCAGGGCTATGGTGTCAACTGCAAAACAGACAATGAGTGCTAAATTAGCAGCACGAATAATGTGTTCGTTCTGAGAAGAGAAGCGAAGGTTTCACCAAGGAGCTAACATTTAAACTGGGTCTTGAAGAATGAGTAGGAGGTTGCCAGGCTGACAAATGGTGAAGGCATTAGGGAATGGAAACAGCCTGTGCAAAGGCAGGACAGCGGGAAAAGCAAATGCACTGGGGGAACTTTGAGTGATATGAGGTAATTCGAGCCTGCAGGCCAGGAGAATGCAAGAACCCAATGCTCAAAAGGGTAGGGAGGTGCCAAACTGTGGCAGAATTAAAATGCCAGGCAAATGGAGTTCTATCCACTAGAGCCGGGGGAGTCACCGAAAGCTTTTAAGCAGAGGGGAGACACAAAAAGAGCTGTGCTTTAGGAACGTTACTTTGATAGTGCCATGGCAGAGAGGGGACTATGATTATGGCCCAGGAACGAGAGGACAAGATCCTGAACTATGACAGTCGGATTGGGAAAAGTGGAACAAAGTTGAATTTTTTTCGAAAGTGAAAGAAATGGGGCTTGAAAACCAGTTGGCTGGAGAAAATGAGGGAGAGTGAGGCAGTGAGGATACCTGCAAAACAAAGGACGCCGAGGGGCTGAATCGACCTAAAGATGTGTTGCTTGGTGCACACACCATTTGTGCCCATTTGGTTTATTTGTCAACATTTAAAGATTGGGAGGTGGAGATTTCCAGCTTCTCTTGAAAAGTAAGAAGGTCTGACAACTCTCGCCCACGTTCCTGCAGAGTATCCACGGGTTGGAGCTGAGGAGCACCGCCCCTTTGGATGGGCAAGAGCTCTCTATGGCCACCATCCCCCCTGGCTGGCTTTCTTCACTCACAATACTGTTTGGACTTTGTAGGCACATGACTTTGGGGTTCCCAGTCTGGTGTTTCTGGCATTGGGCTGAGTGGATTGTAAGACCATGAGCCTTATAGGTGCTCCAGAAAGCAATACATTTAGAGCAACAGATTTTAGAAGAGAGACATGTTAACCAGAACACTCATTGCACCTTCATACAACGACACTTGCTGATTAATCTGGACCCAAGATTGCCCCAATATCATGCCAGTTGTCAATTTATTATCTTTTAGCTCTGATTTTACCCTTAATTGTCTTGCTTTGTGACACTGGAGATGGACCTTTTAAATATTTCTCCTGTGCCAGCTTGGCAGAATGTTAAGCTTTGTCAATAGAGAGCAATGATCCTGCAAGATGATAGTGGTAGGAAGACATCTCCCTTCTGGTTTCTGTCCTCTATCACTATTATTATTATCATCTTTATTGTTCGGAGTGAGAGCCCAGGGGCCATGCACCGTGAGCTCCAGCTACGCCCTCAGGGCGCACTTCCTCTGCTGGCAGGGTGCAGCTTTGGTCCACCCAACACCCTCCAGCAGCTAGCGTGTTCCTGTGGTGGCTGTGTTCTCTGAAGAGGTCCAAATTTCAGCCTATGGTGTGGGGGGACTCTTCTAGTCCCTGGTTTATTTGTTGTCTACTCTTCCTCAGCCTAGAGGTAGTAGCTGCTTTTAGAATTCTCTTTTATCCCTATTAGTCATCAACCACCTTTTACTAGTTAACAATTCTTTATCTTAAATTTTCTCTGTTCAAATAACCAATATGGTTTCTGTGTCATGACTGATATAAGAATTGTCCACAGCCCTGAGATTACTTATAATCTCACTGCGGTATTCTCCTAGAAGACATACTGAAAAAGCATAGGGGGAATGCAAAGATGGCTGAAGGAGAAGAAGCATGTATTCAGGGAAATATCCAAATTACCCCAGTGAGGACTCCAGAGCAAGTTTCCTAGATGCCAGCCACATGGTAGTTTGAAAGGTATTGCAACAATATGTGTCCTACACTTTAATTTGTGAGAAGATCTAATATGCCTATTTGGGGAGATAAAAAGCATTTCTTGTAGAGAAGAAAAAAGTTACTTCATCTCTCTTTGGCTACATGGTTTGAGGCAAGTCACTTGACATTTCCTCACCTGAAATATGGCATAACAGAACTGTATTATATGAGGTAATATATGTAGATTCTTGGCAAACAGTAGATTACTGGATTAAACCTTTTTTAATCAGCTCCATGGAAGTATAATTTACATACAGTAAGATGCAACTTATTTTAAATGTACAGTCCAATGAATGTTAACAGGCAAATACATTATGTATCTATCACCATATTCAAGATATGAAACATTTCCAGCACATTGAAAAGTTCATTCATACCCCTTTTCAGTCAATCTCCCTCGTATCTCCAGCCCCAAGCAACCGTTGATTTGCCTTCTGTCACTGAAGATTAGTTTTGCCTGTTCTAGAATTTTATATAAATGAAAGAATACAAAATGTACTCTTTTTGTGTCTGGCTTCGTTCACTCAAGATCATGTTTTGAGATTGATCCATGTTGTTGTGTGTATGAGTAGCAATCCATTCTTTTTTATCACAGAGTATTACTCTATTGTATGGACATATCATAATTTGTTTACCCACTCAGATGTTGATGAACATTTGTGTTGTTTCCAGTTTGGGGCTGTTGTGAATAAACTATTATTAACATTCATTTACAAGTATTTGTGTGGATGTATGTTTTCACTTCTCTTTGGTAAAAACCTAGGCATGGAAGTGGTTGTCATATGGTAAGTATGCATTTAACTTTATGTGAAACTACCACACTGTTTTCCAAAGTGGTTGCCCTATTTTGTATTTCCATCAGGAATGTATATGAATTAAAGCTGCTCCACTTCTTTGACAACGTTTATCACTTTCAGTCTTCTCAATTTTAGCCATTTGAGTTGTGCAGTTATCTCACTGCAGTTTCAGTTTGCTTTTCCCTAATAACTAAGGATATTTAACATTTTCTCATGTGCTTACTGACCATTTATACATCATCTTTGGTGGTCTGTTTTAATTTTGCCTAAGTTTTAATTGGGCTGTTTGTCTTTTTATTGCTGAATTGTAATAGTTCTTTTCATATTTTGGATATGAGTCCTTCGTCAGGTTTATGAAGTATAAATATTTTCTTCCAGTCTCTGGCTTACTTTTTCATTTTCTTAAAGGTTTCAAAGAGCAGAAGTTTTTAATTTTGTTTAAGTCCAATTTATCATTTTTTCTTTTCCTGACCAATCTAAGAAATCTTTGTCTACTCCAAGTTCTCTGCTTTTTAATTGGAATGTTTAGACTGTTCATATTTAGTGTAATTATTGATGTGGTTGAGTTTAAGTTTACCATCATGCTATTTGTTTTCTGTTTGTTCTTTGTTCCCTTTTCTTCTTTTTATTACCTTCTATTGGATTAACTGACTTTTTTTTTTTTTTAGTATTCCATTTTATCTCTACTATTGGCTTATTAGGCTTGCCTCTATTTTATTTGTGGTTGCTGTAGGGTTTACATTATGCATCTTTAACTCAACAGAATCTACCTTCAAATAATATTATACCACTTATGTATATTGTAAGGACTTAAGAGTATACTTCCATTTTACTCCTTCTTTCATTCCTAGTGTTGTTTGTTGTCATTTATTTTACTTCTAGGTATGTTCTAGACTCCCAATGCAGTAATTTAAACAATTAATTGTCTTTTAAAGAAATTAAACATGAGGGAGAATATCTTATATTTACATACATATTTACCATTTTCAGCACTCCTTATTGTTTTGTGTAGCTCCAAGTATTCATCTGGTGTCATTCCTCTTCACATGAACTTCCTTTAACATTTCTTATACTGTAGGTCTGCAAGCAATAAATTCTCTCATGTATGTGTGTGTGTGCATGTCTGTCTATTGGAAAACATCTTTACTTCACTCTCATTTTTATAAGGGTAATTTCACTGAATATAGAATTCTAGACTGACAGGACTTTTCCCTTTCAGCACTTAGGAGATTTCCTTTTTTTAAAAAAAAAAAAAAAGATTGGCATCTGAGCTGTTGCCAATCTTCTTTTTTTTTTCTGCTTTTTCTCCCCAAATCCCCCAAGTACATAGTTGTATATTTTAGTTGTGGGTCCTTCTAGTTGTGGTATGTTGGATGCTGCCTCAACATGGCCTAATGAGCAGTGCCGCGTCCGTGCCAGAATCTGAATTGGCAAAACCCTGGGCCACTGAAGCGGAGCGCACGAACTTAACCACTCGACCACGGGGCCGGACCAGAGGAGATTTCATTTCATTGTCTTCTGGCTTGCATGGGTTCTAATGAGAAATCTGCAGAAATTCTTATCTTTGTCCTCTGTAATGTGTCTCCCCCTCACCCCTCCAACAATCCCAGTTGATTTTAAGATTTTCTCTTTATCACTGATTTGATGCAACTTGATTACGGTGTGCCATGCTGTGGTTTTCTTTCTATTTCTCTTGTTTGGTGTGTGTTGAGCTTCTTAGGTCATTGGGTTTATAGTTTTCATCAAATTGGAAAACTGTCAGCCATTATATCTTTAAATAAAGAGTGTTAGGCTTTGCTCTGGAAGGCATCTGAGTTACTTATGGATCAACCTGATCCTCTCAAGACTTATTTTTAATCTTTGTCAAAGTAGGTCTACAGTACTCTTACTCTAGAAATGTTTTAGCCCTGCTATTATTTTCTCCTTCCAGACTGAATGTCCCATTTATTCAAGGAAGACTCTGCAACCTGGCTCGTCAGAATTTGAACACCTCTCAGTCCTGTATGAGCTCTGGGAGTTTTTCAACTTAAAACCCCTAGGTGCTTTTAGCCCAAGCTCGTGGAGTTTCATCTTATACTTCAATAGTTTAGTATCCAAAAGAACATTCCAGGGCACCCACACAGCTTTCTAGAGCACTATGCCTGCAAGGCCCTCTCCTCTCTGATATTCTGCCTTCTGATCTCTGGCCATCTCAACCTCCCCAAACTCTGATCTCTGTCTCCTCAACTCAACAAGATGACTGTACTCTGCCTGGGTACCTCCCTAAAACCATCTTGAAATGCCTCCAAGCAGAAATAGAGAGTAGGGGCCAGCCCATGGCCGAGTGGTTAAGTTTCATGCTCCACTTCGGCAGCCTGGGGTTCACAGGTTCAGACCATGGGTGTGGACCTACATACTGTCCTTCAAGACATGCTGTGCTGGCACCCCACATAGAAGAACTACAATGACTTACAACTAGGATGGACAAGTATGTACTGGGGTTTTGGGGAGGAAAAAAAGAGGAAGATTGGCAACAGATGTTAGCCCAGGAAAATCTTCCTCACCAAAAAAAAGCATACTTTAAAAAAAAAAAAAGAAAAAGAAATATAGAGTGATTGTAGGACTCACAATCTCCTCTTGGGGACCACAGTCCTACCTTGACTATTGTATAATAACTGAAAATATTCATTTCACCTCTTTTGTCCAGTTTTATAATTGTTGATGGCAAGAGGACAAATCTGGTCCCAGTTACTCTATCATAGATAGCAGCAGATGTCTTGCCATGAATTTTCAGATTTTCATTTTATTCTTTGAGAGGTCAGCAATCTTTGGATAAAGGACATAGCCAGCCTAAGGCAACAGGGTTAACACTTTGAGGGTGCTATTGTTTCCCCAGAGAGGCTACCATGAAGCCCATGGGGATTCAGGCTTTCTCAAATACCAAAAAGTGGGAGAGAGAGATAGTGTCCAGGGACAACTGAATACTGATACTGCTTTAACACTACTCACCCTTCACCTCTACCCCTGGATGATCATGTAGACTTGCTGATCTGACAGATTTAGTTCAAGAATCAGAAGAGCCTAAAAGAGCACAGATTGTTGTTATAAGTCCCTCCAGAATGGTGATATAAACCTGAATATAAAACAGAAGTAGTGTTGCAAGAATTTGGCTTCTTTTTCAACCTTGGCAGGATTCTATCTGCACAGAAAGTGTCACTGACAGCCACGCACTGCCAACTTCCATTAAGAACTAGGGACAAGGGACAAGATATGTAAAAATATCCTGCATCTACTCAGTCTTTGTATAGCCACCTTCCTTCAAGATAAATTCTGAATCCCTGGCTAAATAAATCAGGAATTTATATTAAAGTGTGTGTGCGTGTGTGTGTATTCTTTTCTTACCAATAGATAAAGCACCCCCCCCACACACACACAATGCTAAAAAGCTCCACCTCTGATCTAACACATTAACCAACAAAGCCTTTTGGAAATGAGTCTTAAATCATTCAAGGAGGTCAGAAAAGTCTTTGAAGGTAGCAGATGATGGCTCTGGTGCCTATAGGGACACAGGAGAAGTGGGCATTTTGCCTTGCTCCAGGCCCTTCCTGCCTCCAAGCAAAGCAGAGCTACCTGACTCAGAACAACTAAGTTTCCTTGCAGAACAAACACCAACACTCATCCTAATCCCTCCTCTCCTCCAAATCCAATAAAACTAATAAAAACAGAAGCAAGCCATCTTAAAATTAACACATCCAAGATACAAGCAGAAACCATTGATCAAAACCTCCTATCTTTCCTCACAGCCGACAGCTCCAGAGCAGCCCTAACACCCCATAATGGAATCCCATTATCTACAAAAGAAACTCGTTCCATAGAAGAGGCATGAACAAAGAGAGAATCAAAGGAGGCTGGCACAGGGGGAGACTCCAGCGCTCACCTCTGCTCCCATGGATGGGGTACAACACTCCAGCTGAGAGAGCCATTAGAACTGCAGCAAGGAGCAGGCACTTCCCACAAGCTACAAAACTAAGGACAAAATTAAGGAAGAATGCACTGGGAAAGGAAGGCTTGAGAGCCTACTTTTTTCCATCCGTGCAAAGTGAAACAGAAGCTAATTTCATGTAGGAAGAAAATAGAGTCAACAAATATCTTTCCTTAAATTCCAGAACTGCCTGAATTCAGAATATACAGGGATTTCAGCTAAAGTAGGGAGCAAGTAAGATTAATTAGCAAATGCCTCAAATCCTTAATTCACACTTCAAACAAACAAGTTAATTGTGTAGCTAACAGAGTGTGACTTCATTATAGGCCACTAGTGGCCATTAATAGATGAAAGGTGTTTGGATTTCAATAGCGTTTGGATTTCATAACCCGCCTTCATAAGGGAAGTTAAGCTTAGTCACCACCTCCATTTGTGAACACCTGTGATCATGAATCCCACATGGCAAGCAAGCACCCCAGCTTTGAGCTTTTGGAATTGAAGAGTAGACAGGAGAAGAATTCATGAATTTTCTAGAGGTAATTGTTCTACCCTGCTTTGAAGAGCAGTTGAGTTTGGTCTCAGAGGACCCAACATATGCATGCACACAGCCTCCTAGCTGACACACAACTCAAAAGGCCCACTCCTATATTGCTTCAGCAGGAATCCCTTTGGGAAAGCAAAACAGGACAGGTTCCAAGCCTCAGATGTTATTGATCAATCACGCAGATGCCCTATTCCCAAAGACACAAGCGTAGGTCCGTATGAGGCCTTAATTAAACTATAAACGGTAAATGCACCAAAAAACTGACCGTTACTAAGTATATATCAGTCTTCCCTTTGACCTGGTGGGCCCTATCCTCAGAATCTCAGATTGCATTAAGAGGCAAAAAGAGATCCTCCTCTTCTCTTTCTTCTTGATAACATCAAGCACTAAGATGAAAGATAAGGAGCCCAAAAGCATCATATTCTGTCATCTGAAGAGCAGCATGAGCTGCAGGGTAAAATACACAGTCAATCAAATATATCTTCCCGAGAACCTTGTGATGTGATGACGCACATGTCAAAACCTTTATAAATAAGGAGGTTGCTTTTCAAGGGTCACAATAGGGCAATATCAGTAGGAGGAAGACTGAATTGGTCTTTTTTTCCTGGTCATGTAAAAAAGAAAGAGATTCCAGTAAAAGAGGCCCTCCTTGTCCAGTGTAATGACAGTCTACAAAGTGAATCCCAGTGGATCTGCAGCCAGATGCACCCCCAGGGGAGCAGCCTTGATGCAATATTCTTTTTTTTTTTTTTTTTTTGCTGAGGAAGATTCACCCTGAGCAAACATCCTTTGCCAATCTTCCTCTTTTTGCTTGAGGAAGATTCACTCTGAGCTAACATCTGTGCCAGTCTTCCTCTATTTTATATGTGGGTTGCCACCACAGCATAGCTGACAAATGGTGTAGATCTGCACCCAGCATCCGAACGCACAAACCTGGGTCTCTGAAGTGGAGCATACCGAACTTAACCACTAGGCCATGGGGCCAGCCCCCTGATGCAATGTTCTTATCCTCATCTGTTGAGCTCCATTAATTCTTTGGGGATCTGGGTCAAGCATTATGGGGAATACAAGCCATGGAGAAGACCTAGGCCTTCTCTTCAGGAAGCTTATGGTCTTGGAAGACTAGGCACCTAAATTAGAAAGTGACATGAGACTCTAAGACCACCAAGATCCCAAGTGGGTCGTGGGAAGTCCAGGAAGGGCCAGGTCAACACAGGCTGAAGGAGTCAGAATAAGAAACCAAAATGTGACAGCAGGGGTAGGACTGCCGGGGGGGGGGGGGGGGGCTGTCCTTGGTCCTGAACCAACCTTGCGTTCCAAGGCAGCAATTTCTTACTGCATGTTGTAACCCATTAACCCAATAATGAGTCCCGAAATCAATCTAGGGTGGAAATTGGTATTTTTTAATGGAATGGAATGGGCTTGACTGGGATGGGATGCAGTGAGTAGAGCAGAGTAGAAAATATCAGAGTGCACCACAGGTAAAATACTGTTTCTTGAAACTTCTGTTCAGATATTTCATCATAGATATACACATCACATATACATATGTGTGTTCTGGGTCATCACATGAAATGTATTTCTGGATGCCAAGGACAAAGTATTAGAAAATCACTGCCTTAGGGTACAGTTGTCTCTTTCCATCCTTGAACACTGAAGACTCCTGTCTCCAGGAATTCTGACCAAAGTTTCAACTAAGAGGCAGTGGTAGGAGAGAATACAGGATGCAAATCAAGAGAAACAAACAACTAGAGGGTTACAACCACTCAGAGATTGTGAGGGGAGGGATGGAAGAGACTTTTGTTGTTTTTACAGCATCACAGTTACCAAAATTGTTAGGATTTCTCCTGAAAAGTTGAAGTAGGAGGCATGTCTCCACCTCTAGTCCCAACACTGCAGGGTTTCAAGAAGGTAGTTGCACACCAAACCCAAGCGACTCTGATGTTAAGTGGGTGGCAGTGCCCTCATCCTTTGGTCCTCACACTCAGTGCAGGGCTTTAACTCAGCTTTAAAGGCTTTACCCATAAACTGGGAATAATGATTGTTCCTGTGTCAGAAGGTGGTAATGAGGATTAAGTGAGTTAATCTATGTAAAGGACTTAAAACAGAGCCTGGAACTCAGTCAGTGTAACACAAGGGTTAACTGTTCTTATCATTTTACTTTAATATAAGCGTAGTGGCAAACTCAAAGATTCCATATTGCACAGTCATTATAAATGTTCGTGAGAATTTAATGCTTATAACGCATGTTAAGGAGGAAAACCAAGAGGTAAAGCTGTTTAACAGAATACGATATCAAATATGTTTTAAACTTATAAATAGTATAACAATCTCAAATGTGTTTTACAAGAGCTCCTCAAAATATTAGAAGAAAATTTACTAAAATGTTAACAGTAGTTGATTTGGGTGTGAGGCCTTAGATATATTTCTCTTTTGTACATTTTCTTCAACTTTTCAATTTTTTGTACAATTAGAATGTGTTTTTACAATCAGAAAAAAAAAAAAAAACCTTATACTTCAAAGACTCTAACTCAAAGTCAAAATGGCTTTCGTCTTGAAATGCGCCGCTTTGCGAAGCAGGCATAAAACTGAATGTAGGAATGAGGAGAGCAACATGTTCCATTTGCATAGTCATAGAGATGAGCCAACCACTTAGGAATATGGTGTTTCTGACTTTCTGATCTTTCTATGACATCTCACAACTGCTGAAAATGGGGAATTCCTTCAGACTTTTTATTTACTTCCAACCCCAGGAGGGCAGAGTAACATATTACCTTAAACAAGCCAGGATGCAGACGCACTAGCTCAGATCCTCCTGCCCACACCTGAGTCACGACGGGCCAGTAACAGTGCGGGCAAACGTTTGTAAGTCCTTACTATGTGCCAAGCACTGAGTTTTCAGCAACATCTCATTTAATCTTCCCAATAGCCCTACGATGTAGGTGTTGTCATTGTCCCATTTTACAGATCAGGAAACTGAGAATTTAAAAAGTTAAGTAACTTTATAAGTCTATCTTTATGCTCCCCTTCAGAGTAAACTTCATACTGCCACCAATTCTCTCCTCTCACCTTTTCTTAAGCCATTCCTATCAGGTTTTTACTCCCAGAATTCCATCAAGATAGCTCTTGTCACGGTCATCAATGGCTTCCACATTGCCAAAGCCAACGGTAAAATCTTAGTCTCTATTTTACTTGCCCTTTGGCGTCTTTTGCTATCGCTCCCTCCTTATTGAAACACTTCACTCAGCCTCTAAGACTCCCCGCTCTACTTCTCTGGATGTTGTTCTCAGAGTCTTTTGCTCATTCTTCTTCATACTCCTCACCTTGCCCTCTAAACATTGGTTTGCCCCAAAGCTCAGGCCTTAGACCTCTTCTCCACTTCCACTCACTCTCTCGTCATTTCATCCAGATTCACAACTTGAAACATCATCCCTACACTGACTACCCCAAAGTTTATACTTTCAGGCTGACTGCTCCCCTGAATTCCAGGTTCAAATAGCCAACTGCCTATTAAGTAATTCCACCTGAATATCTACTAGACATCTTAAATTTCCTGTCTCACGTAAACTCTTGAACCCCTCATACACACACACACGTACACACACAACACCTCCTCTTCCTGTGGTTTACCTTATCTTAGTAGATGACAGCTTCACCCTTCCAGTGGCTCAGGCCAGACATCTGAGTCATCCTTGTCTCCTCTACTTCTCACAAATTCATGAGCAATTCCTGTTGACTCTACCTTCAAAATATGTCCCAAATCCAACATCTCTCCAGCCTTCCTTGCTGCCCCTTGGTTTAAGCCACTAGTACCTCCCACCTGGAGGACTGCAATGGCCTCCTATCTGGTCTCCCTGTTTACACTCTTGCTCCCTACACACTAGCCAGGGGCATCCTTTAAGATGGCTCCCACCTCGCTCAAAGTCAAAGCCAGTCTTCACAGCAGCCCACCAGCTCTGCATGATCTAGCCCCACTACCTGTCTGATCTATTCCCTACCACTCCGCTCCAGCCACACTGCTTCCTTGCTACTCCCCAAACAGACCAGCATGCTCCTGCCCCAGGGCCTTTGTATATGCAGTTCCCTATGCCTAGAAGAGACTCTTCTCTCACAATTCCACTGGGCTCACTTCCTTTGGGTCTCAGCCCAAAAGTCCCCTTATCAGTAAGGCCTTCCCTAATGTCTACATAAAATAGCAACACACTCTACGGACTCCCTGTTCCCCTCACCCATGTGATTCTTTTGCACGTGAATCCTCATCCACCTTACATTCTGCAATGTACTAAACATATTGCTCTACTACGTTTTTGATTGTCCCTCTCTGTTCTTACCACTACCTCCACTGGAATGCAGAGATTTCCTCCATTTTGATCACTGCTATATCCCCAGCTCCTAGAACAGTGCTTGGCCCAGATTCAATAAATATTTATTGAACAAAAAAACAAACAAATAAGCCTGCTCAAGGCCATTTGGCTAATAAATTCCAGTGGCAAGTTTCAGACCTAGACCTTGCGTCACCAGTGTCCACACACCCCCCAGCTACATTCTTCTGCCTCTGGAGGCCAAGACATGTTGCCTGACAACCTTGCAAAGTCAGAAATATACAACCAGCATGCAGCCAGGGAAGAAGGTAGTGTGAGCCCCCATGTAGCTAATGGGACCAAATATTTGAAATAAAAGGTTTGTACTGGGAAATTTAGGACATATGATCATGACAGCAATACCACATATCATGTAGCACAGCTCAGATGAGTTCAGTGTTGAGAGAGTGGAAAGGGAGCTGATCTCCATGTAGATCAGACTGCACACAAAGCCCCAACAAGCACGTAACAAGGATTTGTCCTTGATCTCAAGAAGGCTCAGAAAACATAGTGCAGACAGGCCAGCACAAATCCGTCTCTACCACTGGAGAAACAGCCCAAACCCTGATCCTAACAACAGAGCACTAGCCTCCGCTTCACCCCTCAAAGACAGCTTGGACAGTCACCTCCATCCTCTGTTCATTTCAATAATGATCCCCAAGGCAGGACAGCATGGGGTAGTTTCACCACATTATGGCCCAAATCCTTTGTTTTAATTGGTCCCAGGCATTTCCACTTTTAGAGCTTCAACCACTTATTTGGTTTAAAAAGTCAATCTCTGCATGATCCAATAGGAGCCCAGAGAATAGATAAGATAGTGAGACTAATCTATAGCGTTTGTGTTTAATGGTTAGATATTAATTGGCTTTTTTAAAAGTGCATAAATCAGTCCATTTTCAGTCTTTGTAATCTGTTCGTTGTCAGTGATGGAGGAGCAATACTCGTCAACAGCTCTGCACTACACGTCACCTTGTAAAACTATAGTCCATCTATTTTTTAAAAATAAAATAGATTTATCACAATTTGAAATATAGAAGTCATTAAAATAATAATTAAAAACACAACTACAAGCACAATAAAAGTTCCATGATAATAAACTACATTTTAATGTATATTAATTCCCCTAATGATTTCTCTATACATCTTTCAGGGTCAAATCAATGTCTGTACAAAAAAAAAAATTCAATTAAATTCTATTCACTGTATCTTTCAAGTGAGTCTATTGTTTGCTTTTGTTTCCTATTAGGCCATTTGTCAGTTGTTCTAGCCCAAGATTACAAATAGAAGGGACATGGCCTCATCAAGGTCATGAGAAACACGTCCAAATCCTATCCAATCCACCTTTGCCATCTCCCATTCATTTGTCATTTATGACCTTGTTCAAGGAGAGGAGGAGAAGGGGGAGGCACCATTCCACTCCCAACTCACCCCTCTCACGCTCCACAAGCACGGGTACCTCCATGCCGGAGACTGTGGGAGACTCACCAAGAATAACTCGCTTCTGCCAGAGGCGGCAGCCTGGAGCTCAGACTATCCCTCTTTAAACTTCCTCTTCCCCAGAAACACCCACAGAGTCAGTCCTCCCCTTGTGAAGTGCACCTCGCCAGACATGCAGAGCCAGAGAAAGCACACTTGCTTCTGGCCCCTTGCACCAAAGCAAGTTGCTTACCAAGTCTTACCCTTGCCTGGGTGATTCTTCTAGAATTAAAACACACAGAGAGACACTTTCTATGCTTGGAAAAAAACTGGCTGCTACTGACAGTTTGTCGAGATGGGGAGATGGATGGTGGAGCTAACCAGAGAAGAACTGTCCTCCCTGGTCCCCTCCCTGCCACCAACAGAGAAGACCACTGCCCAGTGATGTGTTAGAGCCAGTATGAAGACAGGTCCTGGTCCAGACCTGGGTCTGAGTTGACACCACTAGAGGTCACTAGGCATAATCTGCATATCAGAGATAAGGCCAGGTTCTCAAAAGGGCTTTGTTTTGCAAAGCCCAAGGAGCTTTCAAATCTGGAAAGGAAAATGAATGACTCCAGAGGGTCGCTCTACAGAAATGGGAGCCAACAGTGACCATGAGGGGCACAAGTAACACATCCCACTCTTCAAGTGAGTAAAAGCACATTAGTAAATGAATATTGACTTACTTCAGGACCCAACAGGAATTAATCACAAAGCTGAAATAAAGCTAGAAGCGGCTGTTCAGTATCCGTGCTCTTTCCTGAAAGTCTGGAAAGTCCAGCGCAACATACACGTCTCCTTTCTGGTTCCTTCTTGGCTGCGATGTCCGGAGGATCCGTGGAGGATTCTTGAGATGGTCCCTCTCACATGAGCTGCCCTGATTTTGCTGTCTTCTTTTTTGTTGACAGCAGAGAGGAGACGTGCCTGCAGTCCCTGAGCTTTCACACCCAGGGAGCTGGTGGTCCCAGGCACTTCCAGGCCCCGCCTCTCAGCAGAACCCTCCCTCCTCTAGAGAGCAAAGGGCACATCCTTCCAACAGAGCCCCACTTTGACCCCAAGGATGAGCGAGCATGACTGGGGGAGGCCGAGGAAATGAGCCCGAAGTGGCAGAGGTCCTCATTAACCAAGACGGTCTCATGCTGGCGCCAGGCTTTATAAGTCTCAGCTGCACAATGCTTTTTAAAATATAAGTGCAATTTGGGCCTGTGGTTAATACTGTTTAATTTTATTTTGCACTGTGTAATATTTTCCCAAGCTGGGCCTAGAGCAAGTCTTGAGTCTCAGCGCGAGAGCTGGCTGGCATGGCAAATTCACCTGGTCAGGCCTGCACAGTCTCACGGCCACCCTCTCCCCACACAGCTCTCAAAGCTCACAGCCACACAAGAACACTGCTATCCAGGCTCCACTTTGCTGCTCCCCCTAGCCCACCTTCCAAAGAGGGGAGACAGACCCAGTGGTCTCTGAGACCAGAAGGCCCAGAATAATCCACCGACCCAAGCTTTATCCTGTCAGCCGACCCATGATCCGATTCATTTATTTATTCCTTCAGCAACTATTTATTGCCTCCTTCCTCTGTGCCAGGCAGTGTGCATCCAATTTTTGGTTTGAAAAATAGATCACAGTGATCCCAATGGAAGGAGGTGAGGCTTCAAAAAAGAAATTGCATGTTCTAATCCTGGCTCCACCACTTCCAAGCTGCGTGGCTCTGGGCAAGCCACTTAGCGTCTCAGAGTCTCCTTTTTCCCTCAGAGGGTCTCTGTGAGGTCTAGAGCTCTGTGAGGTCTCTCTGTGGAAAGCCCTTTGCACAGAGCGTGGTACACAGCAGGTGCCCAATAAATGATGACTGCTCCATTGTGGCTAATGACAGTCTTTCCTCAGCTGCCTTTGGGTTGAGAGAACAGTCACAAAGTAAAGATGTTACGTGAAATGAGAAGACACTCATAGGACACCAGGAGACTCGCAGGTTCAAGGGCATGCAAGAAGGCCCATGAGTGTGGTGGGTGTCCAAAACCTGCCTTTCCTGCTTTACAGCTCTATGCAGGCCGGGCCTGCTGTCAGTTCCAGCCATTCCTCTGCTGCCCAGGGGTTCTGCAGCAAGAAAAGGAAGACAGGGCAACACAGCGGGTCTGTCTTCCTCCTCCTTCACTGTCAGTTACCTACATGAAAACACATCAATAATTCCGCTTTGCCAGGACACCCCATAAACTCTAGTATGTAGAAAGAAAGAAAAGAAGATGTGCTTGCCCAGCATGCTAAGAAATAAGAAAGAGACTCAGTCTCAGGGCAGCCCCTAGATCAGCCACAGGGGCCTCCTGTGATGGAGAGAGGTGCTGGCAGCCAATTGGGAGCTAGGGAGCTAGATGGGGTTGATGTTCTACAGCCATGAATTTTTCTGAATCCCAATAAAGTGCCTTTTACTTTATTTGTTCAGATTATTTATAAATGGATTTTTCAATAAAAGACAGAGCTCAGGACACATGATGGATTTTCCCTGGCACCTCGCGTGGGGCCTGTTCATCCCCACGGCCATCAGCTTGGCCCAGTAGTACATGCCTTGATCAACCCGTTCTCCCTTTGGGCCACTGATTGGCTCTCAGTAATTTCTCAGAAGCCCATGGGCAGTCACTAAATTTAAACTCATGTCCTAAAAACTCAAATTCAACTCAATAAGCACTTATTGATATCCTACTACATGCAAGACATTAGTCTAGCCAGGCCTGTGCTGGAGAGAGGCAATGAAAGAGAAAGATTACCTTATGCGTCTCACAATTTAGAAAAGAATATACTTGTACACAAAACTGGATGCAACACAAGGAACCTCGATGAGGGTTGAAACAAAGGCCAGTGTAGACAGTACATGGATATGAGAGCAAAGTGTCTGTATCTACAGGATGCTCAGCCTGCAAAATTACAGAAAACCCAACCTCAACCTTAAACAAGAAGGAAAACATATTATGTCATGTCCCAAAAGGTCTGGAGGTAGGGTTGATGTCAATGACATCATCTAGAACCTGGCTTCCTTCTTTCAGCTTGGTCATCCTCCGACCTCAGGCTGGACCCACATGGCTGCAGGTTAGTCACAGCAGCTGCCTCCAATCATCACATTTTCCAAATTCCCAGAAGAGGAAGCTCTTCCAGCCTTTCTAAGAGCAAGGAGCTCATTTTCCCAGGAGCTCCTACATATCTCATTGCCAATAACTGGGTTATAGGCTGCCCTTAAACCAACCATTTGATTTACTCCCCAGGACTGAAGGGGGCCTGGCCTCTGCTGAAGAGTCTGGCCCTGGCACCTGTTAGCAAGAAAGAAGAGGAGATTGCTTTAGGGTAAACAATCAAAAGAGTCCTGCCTGGAGAAATTGATACTCTACGAAGTCGCTTTGTGTTAAATTGGCAAAACATAGTAAAAGCAGGGAACTTGCCTATTTTGTTCTTTGTTGTATCCTTTGCAAGTAGCACAGTGCCCGGCATACAGTAGACACAAATATTTGATGAACAAATGAATGAAGCTGGAATTAAGCCAAGAGACCATCTGGGAATAGATTAGAGAACATTCAAACCCCAATCAGGTCTCAGGGAGTCAGGACAGTGAACACGAACACGGAGGAAAAGGACGCAGATGTCTTTCTTAAAGTGAGAGCCATGGTACTTCCCAGATGAAAACTCAGTCCAGCAAGGAAGTAAAACTTTCCTTCCTTTAATTTCACCTGTTACTCAAGTACACTCCAACCACCAATGCTCACCCTGAGACACCGAGGGCCAACAGCCATTTGGGAAGTGGACTGACATGTGTCACAGAAGTCATTAGCATCAAGACTTCTGAAAGGAGGTAACTGTTTATGCAAGGAGACAAATGGACCTTTAACCAGCTGGCTCTTTCTTTAATCAAGACTTCAGCTTCAACTCTCTGCACACCGCAGTCTGAAGCAAGTCTACCAAATCCACCCAGATCATGGGAAATGGGTCAGTTCCTCCAGGTGCAGAGGTTACTGGTGCTTGTACCAAAAGTAAGCGTGTTTGTCTTGAAAGCAGTGAAGTATGATCTATAGGTAACTAAGTCTAAGTGTTGTTCAGAGACCAGGAAAATCTGTCTCAACTTTTTTAAGTGGCATGCCCTGTTTATCAGTAACAAGCATGTGAGCATGCTTCATGCTCCAGAGTGCCCAGGGTGGCTCACAGACAGCCCACCTAAGACGAGACACTGGAGTGGAAGGGCCCTAAGCATCGGGTAAGGCAAACAGCTGCAGCCACTGGAGCCGAGGAGGACCCTGGTGAGACTGTCACCTCCAGAAGAAGAGGGAACTGCCGGGAAGAAGATGATTTGTGGAGCAGCAAAGGCAAGAGAGAGAAGACCTCTGGGCAAGAGTGAGGCCCAGAAAAGCGGGGGTGGACAGGAAGCCAGCAGTTAGAATGGGACGGGTATGAAGTCAAGGTCAAGTGGCCTCAGATCCACGGCTCGGCCCCTCCCATGAAAGCCAGTCCATCCTGGGGGAGGCACTGCAGGTCTCATTTCTTCATTCAAGATGCATGAGGCCAAGTTGCTCCCAGAGAGTGAAGATGCCCCAGCTGAGATCAAACAGCAACCCTGTGCTCTTCTCCACTTCTTACTCCATCTAAATACTGCCACACTTTCAAATGTAGCAGGGAGGTGGACACTGATAAACATGCCTGAGGTCACCCTGCTTTGAAAGGAGGAAAATCCTTCACCAGGTCGGAAGAGAATAATTAGTTCCCTGGAGGGTCTTTTCTACAGCCAGATGTTGTGACTTAGGGCCTCCACCTAACCATAGCCCATCTCCCTTTTCTGGATTCCTCCCATCACCTGACGTGGAATCCAGCAGCAGGAGGCACCCATCTCCTCTACTTCCCCTCCTGTCGCAAGCGAGTAAGCACGCTGCCCCCATCCAAATGGAATCCCTCCTGTTTTGCTCTATATCCCATCTTCTCTCGCCTTGTCAAGGACCTCACTCCTGCTTCTTTCTTCTGCATCGTCAGCCAAGCAATCAACCGTGTCTCTCCCTTCCTCCCTGCAGCCGCCCTCTGTCGGTTAGTTCCATTCCACCCCCTGTTGTCTCCTCCATCTTCACCACCAAACTCCTCCATGGCCACTCTCAACTGCTGGGCCACCAAATCCAGTGACGCCTCTCTCATCTCAGCTTCTCAGCGGCCTTCCCCAGGGCTGACCGCTCCCTCCTCCTCCCGCCTTCTCCCCTCTCAGTTTCTGCGAAATCACGCAGACCTGCCTGCTCCCTGCAGCACCGGGCCCTCCTCCTGCCACGGTCACCATTTCCTCCCCCTTTTCCTGACCTCCAGACGTCTGAGTCTGAGCACGGCAGGCTCCTGCCCTGGCCCTCCTCCCTCTTGTCTCTGCACTCACTCCTGCGCCATCCTCTCCTGGCTCACGGCCTTGAACACCAACTCTTTGTTGACGACATGTAAACTCACTTCTCTGAGCTCCGAAGCCAGTATCCAGCTGCCCACTCGGCCTCTCCATCTGGATATATCATAAACATCTCACATTAAACATGTCCAAAATCGATTTTTTTTTTTTTGCCTCCTTAAACCTGTTTCTCCGCAGGCTTCACCCTCTCCATATACTGCACTGCTGATCACCTGGCTGCTCAAGTTGAAAACCTACAAGTTTGGTTGGTTCTAACTCAAAGGAATACCTCAAAGCTGCCCACTTCTCTTCATCTCCACCTTCATCTCTTCAGGCCCCATCCTGTCCTCCCTGGATAACTGCAACAGTCACCCAGCCAGCCCCCTGACTACACTCTCGCCACTGTCACTGAGAAGGCCCTAGGAATCCTTTCCTGGCCCTTCCCAAGGTCGCCTTCCTCTCTTCCTTCGCATCTCAGCTCCTCGGGGAGTAGCCCCCCAAGTAAGCATCCCCCTCCCCTCCCAAGCATTACTCTCTTCCCCAGCGTTTCCCACCAACAACAGGATCTTGGCTGTTTGCTTACTGATTGCTGTGGGCTGGATTGTGTCCCCACCAAACTCATATGTTGAAGCCCCAACTCCCAGCATGAAGGTGTTTGGGAGATAATCACGATGATGGGATTAGTGGCTCTATAAGAAGGCGAGGGGAGAGACGAGGGGAGAGACAGCTCTCTCCAGCATGCGTGGACACGGGGAGAAGGCAGCGGTCTGCAGGCCAGGAAAAGAATCCTCGCCTGGAACTGAATCTGCTGGCACCTTGACCTGGGATTTCCAGCTCCCAGATCGGTGAGAAATGAATGTCTGTTTTTCAGGCTGCACGGTCTGGGGTGCTTTGTTATAGCAGCTGAGCTGACTAATACGCTGATTGATTTTTCTCTCTCCCTCACTAGAAATAAACTGCAAGAGGCAGAAAATGTCTCTGACTTATTCAGAATTGTGTTCCCCATGCTAGCAGGATGCCTGACATACAACGGGTGACCCAAAAAAGGGGTGATTGTTGAATTTGCTCCCACTTTGTAGCTACAACTTGCTGTTTTTTATAGGAAGAAAATGTTCAATACTGTAAATCTAAATGCAAATGCAAATTAGAGCCAAGGAAGGTATTTCAGATCCAAAATAGCTTTAAAAGCAAAGAAGAGCAGGGGCAGGGAAGTGAGGTCACGCAATGATATTTCTTCAGAAGAAATCTTTCATTTCAAGAGCTGGCAGGTTCTGTCCATACCTGACTTCAATCTGCAATGCAGCTAAACTCGTGCTTCCTAAGGTGTGCGCCACGGAACATTCTCTCCACAGATGCTGTCCCAAAATAAAGGGCAGAGGCGTGGAAATGTGCTCGTGGTCAAACAAGTTAGCCAGCTGGCTCAGACAATGCTCCCTCTGAGGAGGCTGCACCTCAGCACACTGATGTGTCTGAGAGGTGCCGCCGTGGAGACGTCCCTCTAACTACCGTCCACGAGCACCTCCAGGCCAGATGGGACCTGCTGTGATGGTATTTTGAAGTCCTAACCCAGGTACCTGCAAATGGGACCTTATTAGGAAATAGAGTCTTTGCAGAGGTAACCAAGTTAAGACAGGGTCGTGGTGGAGTGGGATGGGCCCTAATAGATATGGCTGCCATCCTAATATATCTGGCCCTGTGAAGACAGATGCACAGGGAGCAGGCCACAGAGGCAGAGACTGCAGCAATGCAGCTGCAAGCCAAGGAACGCCAAGAATCGATGGCCACCGCCAGGAGCAAGGAAGAGGCGAGTGGGGCTCCTGCTCAGAGTCCCAGCCGGCCCTGCCAGCGCCTTGATTTTGGACTTCCAGCCTCTGGAACTGTGAGAGGGTAAATTTCTGTTGTTTAAAGCAGCCCGGTTTGTAGTACTTTGTTACAGCAGCCACGGGAAACTAAGACACCTGCAACCCTCGGCAAAGACGCCCGGGTGTTCCACAGCCTCCTCTCCACAGCCAGAGCCGCACAAACTCCACCACACTCGACTGGTGGCAGCCCCTGAGGCAGTGCTGCCGCCCGTGAAGACACTCTCTTGGGAGCACATTCTTCAGCGGCTGTCTCGACACCCTCGCCTGGCCCACAGCCCTACCGTCTTCTTGGCACAGACGCTCAGAACTTAAAACCCTGTCTGACAGACAGCTGCATGTTGCACATTCTACGTTTTAATCCTGCCTCATCTTCGCTTCCTTTTCCTTATTTTTTCCACCAAAATTGTTTAACTGACTATATTATGTTTCTTTATAATTTCCCTTAAATACATAATTTATTACACAATTATTTATTGAGCATCAGCTATGTGTGAGGAACCTAAATCCTTTCTGGAACAATGTCGAATTTTTAAAAATGCGTACATTTACAAAATGTAATGGGACCATGTAAATCATCAAAATAAACCCTTCACTCGCTCCTCCTCATGGCCCTTGGCACTGTGGCATGGCATTCAAATTCCTGTGTTATGTGAATCCTGCTCTTCTTTCCAGCTCCTTCTTCTGCCAGTGCTACCTTCTGCTCAGCTGCCACTGCCCACTCTGATGCTGTCCCCCACTCCATCCCTACCATCTAGTCTGGCCCTTCCCTCTTCTCCTCCCCCCTGCTCTGGCACCACTTTTCCAAAGCCACCATGCTGCTTCCTGCCTCAGTGCCTTTGCACAGCCTATATCCTCTACTTAGAATGCCCTTCATCCTGCTCTTCCCCAATCTGCTTGCTGAACTTGTACTCAAAATTTGACGCAGTCTTGACCTCCTCCAAAAGGCTTTTCCCAAAATTTGATAACCCAAGCCCTCCCATCCATGTGCCCTCCACAGGGGTGACATTCAAAAGATTTAACAACTTGTCTGGCACAGACACCACTACTCAGAATGGACACAGGCCACAATAGCAGGGGCACTCAGGAAGCTGGGGTTGTGCCTTCTTATCAACAATCACAAAATGGTTTTGATGGGTCAACAGCCTGTGAGCACAGGTGGCTGGCAGCCCGGCCAGATACATCCTCTGGGGCCGTGTGGGACACAGCTTGAGAATAAGGGCGTGTTTGTGCGACTGTTCTGCTCAGGACCGGACTGGGTCTTCACCAACTTCAGAGCGTTGGCACCTGACATCTCACCTGGCACAAAGGAGGGACTCAATTAATATTTGTTGAACTGAACCAAACTCTTCCAGGCAAAGACAAAATGGAAAGACTGGGGATTTTCCCAGACTGTCACTTCGACTTGGTGAGCCAAATAAAACCTGTTCCTGGACAGTCTGTTTGCTCAGATGGGGAGTCTGTCAGATTTCCCAGCTTCAGCGACCTCATGAAGCTCTGACCTGAAAATAAATTGAGAGGGAATAAAAAAAGAAGGAAGAACAAGAGAAAATGATCTGCTCCTTCTGAAGCCGTTCTTTTGGCAAGCACACTCCAGTCAGTTCCAAGAAACAAAGGGAAATCTTCATTATGTCAGAAAAACCGACATAAATCTCCAACAACTCTGCTTTTCTGGCAACACTTTACGTGCTCCTGGGAAATTGGAAGCTGATTCTTGAACAATTTCAATGCAGAAGGCTTATCTTGTGTTATACAAGAGGCCACAAAACTTTCCACAGTCTGGAGAAAATGTATGCTGTTCTGGGTGGAACATAAAACTGACAAGTGAGAGGATGTGCGGCCGTGACCACTCCCAATGCCCCCAGGACCTGAGGCTCCAGGCTCCTGCATTTCCCCTGGTGTCCGCAGACATGTGCACAGGGAGAAAAGGGGCCACCCCAAGGAGGCCCCTCCAATGTGAATCAGAAGGCTCCTGTAACGGCCTGAATTGTGTCCCCCCAAAATTGGTATGTTGAAGTCCTAACCCCTAGAACCACAGTATGTGACTGTGTGTGGAGACAGGGCCTTGAAAGAGGTGATTAAGTTAGAATAAGGCATTAGGGTGGGCCCTAATCCAATGTGACTAATGTCCTTATAAGAATAGGAAATTTGGACACACAGAGAGACACTAGGGACGCTCACACACAGAGGAAAGACCATGTGAGAACATAGCAAGAAGGTGGCCGTCTGTAAGCCAAGGAGAGAGGCCTGAGGAGGAACCAGACCTGTTCACACCTTGAGCTCAGACTTCCAGCCTCCAGAACCGTGAGACAATAAATATCTGTCGTTCAGGCCACCAAGTCTGTGGTTTTGGTTACGGCGGCTTGAGCAGAGTAAGACAGCCCCTTAGAGGGGGAATTTACCAATCTTAAGGTTCCCAACTCATAAATTACCCTCTTAAGGTGTGTGGGCACCATAGATGATGTACATAAAGGGTATACCAGCAATCCCAGTGGTCCCAGAGCCTGGTCTGGGGCAGCTGCAGTTGCTGCACAGGCTGGGGTCTAGGGACTTAGGTTCAAATCATGGTTCTTCAGCTTATTTGCTATGTTACCTGGGCCTCAGGTTGCGTCTGTCTAAAACAGAGGTAATAATAGCATCTGCTCCTCAGTGTTTTTGTGAGATTTGGATCCGATCATGTCTTTAGAGCACTGAGCATAAGTGCCCAGCACAATGGAAAACTCAATCAACCCTACTCACTATATCCTATTTTCAATCCTTCCTCAACACACACGATTCCACTCTGATGACTTTAGGCATAAGGACTGGGAAGAAGTTCCCTTGAGAATAAAAAAGGAAGAAAAGACAGTGCCATTTCAACAAGAGTGAACACAAGGAGACCAGGATGATAATCATATAATATTTTTTAAACTCTTCTAACTTCCCCAGATTTGTCACCATTACCACTTCCACCCCACCATCTACTTAACACCATTCTTTAACTGAACCAGACTTGAGCCTTTGGGGTCAGTAAAGAAGCAGGGAGTTCAATGGAGTCCTCCTCCCAAGCCTTTCTAGAAAGACAGAAATATCTAGGGATGGGATGGGGGTGGCAGCCTGAGAGGGAGAGAGAGGTGGTGGGACATCCCAGGGAGGTTCAGGAGGTGGATAAAAAGGAGAGCCTGAGAACCAAGTGGCAATGCTCGATGCAGAACACTCCAGAGGCCTAGGGAGGACCAAAATGTGTAACTCTCTAGCCCACAAACTCACGTCATCAAGCCCAGAAGAATTCAGCCTACAGAGCTTACAGAGATGGCCAGGGGACACACAACAGAAAAGAAAGAGGCAGTGTGTATGAATGTGTGTGTCCACACCATTCCATATACTAGCTTTAACCATTAGAAGTTGTCTGATTCCTCAGAAATATTTTTCATCCTTCCACGGGGCCAAGATGACACCTAGAATATGCTAATTTAAGGAGAAGAGGGGATTTTAATAAGCCCTGGCCTCTATGTTCAGACCCTAAAATGTGGGCAAATCTTTCACTATAGACTCCACTTCTGGCAAAGGAGAGCCCAGCTTCAGTGGATTCTGCCATACTCAGGACTCCCACACCCCATGGAGGTGCCAATTGCCTTTCTACTCCTTTGAGTATCACTCATCATCCTTCAATCATTCATTCCTTCCACAAACATTACTGGGCATCACCCTGCACAGAGGAACTGTATTAATGCCTCCCCTATCCTTTCAAGCAGTAGTACCATTTTATAGCAAAAAAATTTATCTAGTTTCTGCCAGCTCAGAAACAAGGATTCTAGATGAGGGTTCCCCAGGCAGGCCAGTGGTCTGTGAACGAGGTGCCTGGATGTCTTTCTCCACACTTTCCCCCAAGGAGATCAGGCTTGGGACAGAAATGAGAAAAACTAAGTCACTTCTGGCCAAGGAATACGTGCTGAGCATGAAATAAATCAGGAAGGCCAGGGACTCCCTCTTCCAGCCCCAGGGGAATGAGAGTGGGAAGCTCTGGACATCAGAGTAAAAGAGAATCTAGTCCTGGACTTCACAGAGGTATCACGACACATGGAATCTAGGGAAAGAGCCCCGAGCAGCCAAAGCCAGACGTCCACGGGACTATTTCCAATGGGCGTGAGGGGAAAGGAGACAGGGACCACGCTCCCTCCTGCCTGGGTGCTCCTCCTGGGAGTATCATCAAGGTCATGGAATCAGAGCATGGGTAATGCCGACCTCCACAACAGGGGATTACTGTAAGAAAAAAGTAGGCTTGCTAGAAGTGTCCCCTCCGTCCTCTGGAGTAGAAAGTAGCCCTTACTCCCCCCAGTTCTGCTGCGACAAAATGGCCTGGCCTAGCTGGGCCTGCGGGACCTGGGGTCCAGTGAAGGGGTATCCTCAGATAGGATATCTTCCTGCCCTGGCTCTGAGAAGTTGTAGGTCCATCCCAGGTCAGAGGGGACGGCTTTACGGTCAAATTAGAGGCCTCATCACAGGATCAGTGACAAACATGACAACACCTGGGCCAGGGGACCCGCTATGCTAAAACCTCATCTGTATTTCATCAGGATGCTGTCAGGACAAATGCCAAACGGTTTCAAGAAAGGCCTCACACGAGTGTAAACAAAACCACAGCTCTGCCCTCGACCTGGATGGGCTTTCCCCTCACAGTTCACACTAGTCCAGTGGGCACATGGACACCTTCCCAGACACCTAACGAGGCCCCTGAAATCTTGGATCCTTCTCTGGGAGAAAGGGACACATCACCCAAGCAAAGTATGACCTGATGCAAGAGCCATCCCACCAACCCGAGAATCCATCGAGCCTGCTGCATAAGGGTGTCGTAAAATCCACTTTAAATCTGTGTTTAAATACCTGTAACGTTGGCCTTTTTAAATACTTTGTTCTGGGAGGGGTTAGAAGCTCTTTCAAAGATCGAGCCCCAGGACCGCTCCTGCTAAAGCAGTCAGTGCGTGAGACGGTTTACGCACATTGCAGGATGCTAGGGAACTGGGGCAGGGAGCCCCCGTGTGCACATTTCCATTTCCAAGCCGAGAAACCCAAAGGCAAAAATGGAAATTACATTTGTCTTCCAAACAGGCAAACTTCCAGAAGGACTTCAGATTGCAAAGAGACAGGAAGAAGTCCCCTGAGCCCAGAGCCTGGGCCCCATCTCAGGCCTGGATGGGACAAGAGCAGAGAGCTCAAGGCTCAGTCTCTCTCCACTTTCATCCCACCCTGGGCTCTCTACCCACCCCAGAGAGGTGCCACCCTAAGCCATGAGGATGCAAAGGAGAAGAGAGCGAGGCCCAGGGAAGACATGAACAGAACTAGGAACCAAGTGAGCCTGGGACATTGGCACTGGGGCCCACAACAAAGAGTCTCAGGTGTGTCTACCCATGGAAACTCCAAGAGGCGACAGGATGAGCCCTCATGGTCCCATAGCTGCAGGGGGGAAGGACACACATCTACCTGTATCCATTTCCCTGAAACATCACAGACCTTCCCAGACTTCTCCTAGTAGAACAGGCCCCTCTTCTGAGCCATCCTCCCACTCACATCTTTTCGGCACCTGCCAGCTGCTCCTCAGCGATCTGCTCCCCAGTCCTCAGACTCAGCTCCTCCTTCAAGGGGGAGACCAAGTCATACCCATCTCTGCATCCCCAGCTCCAAAGAAAGGCCCTGGATTTAAAAGGTGCTCAGTAAACACTGGCTAAATTCATCCATCTGTGAGTCCTTACATCTGGTATTCTGCAGCATTTTTTTTATGACTCTTTTTTAACAGAGTACTTTTTTTTATTTTTAAAGATAAAAAGAACTGGAAAAAAATTACTCCAAAATGCCTTTCAGATAATCATATACGGCTTAAGCAAATAGGTCAGATCACGGTCCCCTTTCCCACCTGGCGGCAGTGTGCTCTAATTGCAAGTTCAGCTATTTGAGTGGTTAAAAATAAATTATTGAAACCATAAATTTAAATATTCAAAAGCACCATGGTAACATCAAAAGAGGTCACCAAAGCATGCCCGTCTATGAAATGCCATTTTCCTAGCAGACTCCAGGTGAGGAACGATCCTGAAGACGGGTGACCCGAAGCCCCCTCGCTGTCACCTCGGGTGGCCTCTGGGCCCAGGAACCAGCTCTGCAACCTGTCTGTTAAGGCTCATCTCCTGCCCTCACTGAAGCATTGTGGGGGCCTCAGGAGCCACATGGGATCATGCAGAGAGCAGCAGAAGGTGCAGAAACTCCAGGTGAGAACTAAAACAGCCCTCCCTGTGCAAGTGAGGAGCGGAGACATGATCTAATTTGGAGGGCTCCCCAGGAATGCACCTCAGACCAGAAGCCTTTCTCCACTAAGGTAGCTGAGCCCTGAAATCCTCCCAGGAGAGACTCATGGTGGAGATGGAAGGACACGGCCTCTGAGTGCCTGCATGCGCCCAAGTAGGTAAACCCCTGGGTGGAACAGCCTGAGCAAATGGCCTGGGGCCTGCCAACAGAAGATGCAGGGCCTCCCACTGTGAAGCCATCGCAGCCTCCAGATAAGGACCAAGACACCCAAGTAAAGGTGCCACAGGACGCTCCACTGCAGGTGCACAGCAGGTCTCTCTATGTGTGGGTTGGCACCTCTCACAGCATCCGGAACAGAAAGGGCATGATGAATGTTTGCTACATAAGTAAATGTTAATAGAAAACAACAGTCCCTAGAATGTGCACCGTGTGTTAGAGTTCAGAGAACCTTCTCGTGTGTTCTCTCACTTGCACCTCATTTCATGCAAGAGGAAGAGGGTGGTCATGGACGCTAAGTCTAGTTGGAGCCACTGAAAGGCAGAGCCGAACCAAGCCAGGGCTTAGGTGCTGCACACAGATTTTTAACACTGTTGTAAAGGGATGTCTCTGGCTGTCAATTCTAGGGCTTTGCTTAAAATAGTAAGAGCTACCAGTTAAGACTTACTACACACTAGTCACGCGTTCTCAGTTAATCCCATAACAACCCAACGAGCTAGGTGCCATTACTATGCCATTCTACAGATGATAACACAGAGGCTTAAGAGACTGCCTCTCCCGAGTTCGCAGAACTAGGACATGGCAGCACTGTAACTCAAGTTTAGGTCGGCCTGACCCCAAAGGCCACACTGTTGGCTGCTCTGCTCTGCTGCCTCCTGGTTGGGATGGGTCCCCCTGCAAGCCATCTATACAACTCCCTCACCATCAACACATAGGACTTGCACTAGGCCCGGACCAGTTCCTGGGGTGGGCTCTCCAGAGACCTGGAAGAAGGCTGACTCTGACCCCACCTCCTGCCAATCCAGGTCCAGCCCAGCCCAACCTCGAGAGGAGAGGAGTGGCCACTGGCCCCACTAGCTGCTTCCGCCAAACCACACAAAATGAAAGAGAAAACAAAGAATTGGAAGAGGAATATGTACATGCTGTGCTCTCGCAGGAACAGGACCCTAAATTTTCCATCAACGCTGCCAACCATCCTCGAACTCAGAAAAACCCAGGGGGGCATGCTCTTTGTTGTCAAAACCGCAAGATGCAGTGACAGCCAGACTCTTTTCATCCTTCCTCCCGGTAAAGGATGGGAGCCTGCCTGTGGGAGCTGTCCATGAGCCAGCAGGAAAGCCTCAGTTCCCCACACCGTAGCTCATGGCAGTAAACTTGGGGTGAGAACAGCAGGAAAAGAAGTGGCCTGCCTCAGGAGCCCCTGCCTGCGGGGTCCCCGCACCAGCAGCGACATACTCAGAGGTGGTGAGGACGACGGTCTATGGTGAGGCAAGCAAGCGCAGGGACTCAATGCAGCAAAGGCAGTGGAGCATACAGCCAGCATTCATTCATTCATTCATTCATTCCACAAATGTGCATTGAGCACCAACGACTTGCCAGGCCTTGTAGGTGCTGGGGAAACAGCAAAACAGATAGAATCCCTGTCTGCATCTGCATAGGGGGAGAGCATTCTAGGCAAGAACAGCCTGAGCAAAGGCCCTGGGGTCAAAAACGGCAGAGGCCCGTGCCCCTGGAGTGGAGTGAGTAAGGAGTGATCTGAGGGGTGAGCTCAGAGGGACGTGTGTGGGCAGGTCCTTTCACACCTTGGCGGTCATAGTAATGACTCTGGCTTCTACTCCAACTGAGGAAGAGACCTCTGGAGGGACCTGAGGGTTGTGAACAAAGAAACGACATGATATGATGTATGTCCTAACAAGATCTCTTGGACGGCTGTGTTGAGAACCTGCTGCAGGAAAGCAGGGGGAAGCAAGGGGACCGACTACAGGAAAGAGATGGGAGGCTGCCACCATGCACTGCTCTATCTAAACGTGAGGTGGCGGTGAAACTGGAGACAGTGAGTACAGAACTCGTCCTTCACGAAGGTTTGCAGAAATGGAGTCAGCGCTGGAAGGGGAATGAGGAATTTTTTCTGATGGGAGCATTTGTGGATACTGATGGGAAAGAACCACGAAAGAAGGAAAAGACAGGCAGGAGACGACACTGGCCACGCAGGAGAGAGAAAGGAAAACCCAGAAGCAACGACGAGGAATAGACGTGGGCACAGAGTGAAGTTCACAGGTGGAAAGTGCCCCTGGCGAAGAGCATGAACAGTCTATCCTTCCACCTGCCCCAGCAAGTGTCCCTTCTCCCTGCCCAGCTCTGTGCCACTCTGTACCCCTCCCACTAGCACGTTGAGTGTACAGGGCGAGGACAAGGCTGTGGTAGCCACTGTTCTGCTTTCTGACTGCCTCAGACTTCTAGAGGGGAGCAGGTCGGTAGCCACCCATGAGCATGGGGAGGAGGTGGGGGGCTTAAGGAGACGAGGAGAGAGGGTAGGATCACAAGGGAGGGCTTCAGGCAGCGTGAGGAGAGCTGTCGAGGTTGGTGTCATGAATTTCGGTGGTCGGGCAGCATGGCTGTACAGTTCTCTAGGGGCAGCGAGGTGGGTGCAGACACGGAGCAGGAGGAGATTAGATATAAGGAGGGCTGGGACTCGGCCAAGCAAGTCCGATGGCGTGAGAGGGGGCAAGGGACCAGAAGCAGAATGCTGGGGAGCGACCATAATAACTCATGTGGAATCTGAGCTGAGGAAGAAGGAACACAAGACTATGAAACGGGCGAGGACAGCAAAAAGATGATGAAGATGGATTCTAGTAGAGTTGGCAGATTCCGGCAGTGTTGAAGAACGGCTGGATTTGAAGCACTAGTAGGAGTGAGCCAGGAAGACGGGGTGGTCTGAAAGGGGTTTCCAGAACCTGAGATCACGAAGGGGCTAAAGTTACTGACAGCGGATCCCTGGCAATGGGAGCAAGTGAGTGAAAAATGTGGAAGACAAGGCTTTGAGAGGGGAGCAGGTCAAGTACCTAAGAAACCAGACGTCATCAATAGAGAATTTGAAAACATTGTGAAACAGGAGCAGCTTGGTGCTGGAGAGTGAGCCAGAAAGCTGCAACCTTCAAGGAACAAAGAGAGTGACCCCGGGATCCATAGATGACCCCAACAAGGCAGTGAAGAGTGGAGCTGTCTCAGGACGAGTGTTCGGGGAGGAGAGGGGGACAGTGAACTGGAAATGGCACCAAGGACCACAGGTGCATCTACTCCCCAAAGCCAATAAGACCCAGGATGAGGGAGAGAAAGCAGTCCCACTTGAAAGGGCCAAGGGGAGCAAGTCCTCATGGGACAGCCAGAGGCCCCTCAGAGGAAGAAGGGGGAGCTGGCAGTCAGGGATGAGGCTGGGGATATAGGGAGTTTGTTAATAAGTGGCAGCAAGTTCCAAGGGCAGAGCTAAAAGTTCCAGGGATGGGGGAACAAGGAGATGGGGTCAGAAAAGCAGGTGCACGGAGCCATAAGGGAATTAGAGTCCAGGGGTAGAGAACGACTCAAGAGACCAGGGAGCACCATCTTGAACTCGGAGGGGCCACCTATTAGAATGAATACGGACCCAAAGGGAGAAGCCTCTGTTTCAGGAATGTTCTGAGTCTATCCTGGCAAACAGGGGTGTTTCCTCAGAAAGGGCATTCTACCAAAGAGCAAACAGCAACTGAGTCCCCAAGCTGGTCACCAACCACCCCTGAAATGAGCCCTGAGGATACCCTGCACACAGCTTTAAGGGCCCAGAGGCAGGAGCGGCAAAACCCAGCTCCACCCATCAGCCCCACAGATGCAGGATGTAATGGAAGGACGGGTTTGAAAGTGTCACCTGGGACAAGAAATGCAGTGAGAGTAGGTAATCTGCCTTCTCCAGGGGGCTGAATGGTCACCGGGTCGCCAAGGAGCCTGTGTCAGTTGCTGTCACCCACTGTACATGGCCCTCTCCCCACCAGCCTATGGCATTCTGCATGCGCTGGGAAGTTCTGAGGGTTTCAGCTCCTAAGCAGCGACAGAAAACTTTCAGACTCGAGGTGCAGGTCAATCTCCCGCCACGCTCTCCCTGGGACATACTTGATTCTGACATGTCCTCTGTGTCTCCAGACACCTCGCCCCAGCTCCTCTCCAACCAAGACCAAAACATAAAGGGGCCAACTTGAGGGCGGGACCTTGGGCACATGCAACCTGAATCACCCCCAGAAATGGGAAGCACCGCCGTCATGCCCTCCTGCTAGGGACAAACTCTGCCAAGGTTGCGCTACCTGCAGCTGGGTCTCAAGATGCTTTTGCACCCTGCTCCCAGAAATATGTCACAATTTTTGTTTCTCTTTCTCCTTAAAGGAGCCCCCTCTTTTTGTCCCATCTCACCCTCATACGACTAGAAATTTATGGAGGCCAAGGGCTTCTTTTGGGCTCTTCTCCCAACCTCCATCATATTCTCCCCTCCACCCACCCCACCACTATGGTCCCCCCAAAATTCAGCTCATCTACTACCAAGTTCCTCACATACAGAAATATGGTAAAACATTGAACTTGTCTACCTGAATACAAAGAATCATGGTGTCGTGCCTACAACACATTCCAATAGCCTGTGGTTGCTGAAGCAGATGCCTCAGGTGGCATTTGCAGAAGTCTGAATTCCATCCTCCAACTCTGGTGTGAGACTCTGTGCTGCCCCCTCACCACCCCATGATGGTATCTGGTGTCCACCTAAACCCACCACATCAGGATCCAGAGCAGCAAAGAGCGGCAGGAGTGTGGACTCCACCACCCAAGGGGACTCACATTCAGGCTTCTTCCCCTGACCTCACTGTAGGCAGATGCTGCCTCTCGAGCATCTCAGGGTGCAGACGGCTCACTAATTATAGACTCTTCTGGCCTGTCTGCCCAGTAAATTGAGATAGGGAGGCTCCCCATCACTTCACCACCACGGAGGACAGGATGTTGGTTTGGAACAAGTGGCCCCAGCCCCTTACAGTGGCCTGAGTCCCCATTACTTCTCCAATCTCACATCCCTCCACGTTCCACCTCTCCCATTCACCCAGCTCCAGCCTCACACTCTCGCAGCTGTCCTTCAAATGCACCAGGCACAACACTGCCTCAAAGACATCGTACTTGCTGTCTTCTCTTGAGTGGATGTCCAGATGTCTGCAGGGCCCACTCGCTCTCCTCTGGAGGTGGCCATCACTCAGGGTGACCTTCCTGACGGCCTGACTGCTCTATTTAACATTGTACCCCCCATAATCTCTACCTCCAGCCTTTCTTTACTTTCTCCCAGAGCACAGGTCACCCTCGGAGACATCATGAAATTCACCTACTCGTCCTGTTGACTGTCTGACTCCCTCCTCCCACTAGAATATAAAATCCAGGAAGGCAAAGATCTCTGACTGTTTTACCTGCTGTATCCCCAGCATCCAGGATGGTACCTGGTACACACTAAGTGCTTAATAAATATTTGTGGGATGAGTAAACACTTTGTAAAGCATCTCATCTTATCAACTGTTAGTTGTTATTTTGAAAACAAGAGACACAAAATAAGGATGGAAGGCATTAAAATGTGGGGTGCCTCATCCATTTCCCTGGAATCAAGGATCTGTATGAAGGTGGGAGACAGGGCAGGCCGCCCAACAGAGCACCACCGGCCATCAGCTCTGCCTCCTTGTCAGGTCTTCTTAATGAACATTCTTGGCTTCATGACCCACTGGCCATTCTGACCAGGCAGTCTCCCCTCTGTATTGTTCATATTGATCCAAACTGTATCTCCAGCTGGGGCTGAGACCTCAGAACCAATGTTCAGTGAGTATGTGATGACCACACTTGAAATGTACTGAGCCCAAAGTCCAGAGAACAGCTGATGTTTGGTGTCAAGTTAACCAACTGACGTTCAGTGACACTCCCTTCCTGTACAATATCAGGGAGCTACTTGTCAAAATGAAGACACATATCGTACTTTCCTGAGTCAGCTTGGGTCTAGAGAGATTTGGCCTGTCTGTAACTTTCATTTTAAGTTAATTCCTAAAGCTGGAGGAGATTTGCAACACAGGTTGATGGATCATGTTAAAATCTCGAAAGTCCTACGAACAATTTCAAACGTATTTGGGGAAGGCCTTATCACAGAGCTCAGCTTCAGCAGTCATCCCATCTAGGAAGACACAGAGACCCATTCAAGCTCTGCCTCTGCACACATCTGCAGATTCCTATTCCCAGGTGTGTTGCAAGCCATCATCCAAGCGGCGAGTGGAACCACCCGCTTCTGCCTCTAGAGCAGCTGGGAAGGGAACAAAGGGAAGCAAGAACTTGGTAAGGGAACACAGAGGCTGGAGGCGGGAATGCTCAAGACGCTGCCGAATGCTGGATTTCTTACAGAGCTCTAACGGGACGGTAACTCATGGGTGACATGGAAGGAGTCTCTCCACGCCAGCGCTGCTGGGAACAGGGCCCACCTAGCCGCAGGCCACCCAGCCGCTCCAAAGCAAACAGCACTCTCCTCTTTCCAAGAAGACCCATTCCTGCAACTCTCAACTTACTAATTCCATCAAATATTAAACTTTTAATTGTATTTTGTTTTTCAAATGGCTCCCACTGTGCCTATCTAGTTAGCATTTGTCTCACTCTGCTAATTACCTGGACTTCCCAATCGCAGTGGTTTATTTTACCTTGGAGTGACTCTCTCTCTCTTCCCTTTCTCCACACTCCAAAGTTGCTCCTTGTCATGATAATTAATAGGTTCTGTTCCTACAGTGATTATATGCAGATTATCTTAATGAAGCACAGATCTCAGTGCCATCCACAGAAATTCTTGATCCCCACTAGGCCAGAAAGATTCCACCTTCCCCAACAAAAAAATTCTCTGTGTCCCAGGCCCCCAGACAGGCTGTACAGTGATGACCAGTGGCCCGCCCTGTGTCCAGGATGACTTTGCCTGGAATTCACCAACGAGTTAAACAGGGAATTAACTGGAAGGCAGGGGTGAGTGAAGCCCTACAAATCTCTTCTTTGTCGATGAAAAGCAGAGAAAGTCACCCGGCAAAAAAAATTCCAGGGTTTATACAGGGTTAATGTCTTCCTAGGGAGACAGTAAACTGGGGTGGACTCCACTCAAACACATCTCTTGCATGGCTGACACCTCAGCAGCATCCCCACCCAGCCAGTGGAGAACTTGCACTTATCAGCCTCGCTCTTGGATCCTAATAACTGCTGAGAAACGGGACACCAAGCAGAGACCCAGAGCAGGAGAAAGTGATGCTGCAAAGAGCTTTGAGACAACCTCTTTGGGGACACAGGCCACTGAAATGACAACTTCCAGGATCACCAGGGCCTCAGGACACCTGCAAGAGAAGAGAAGGGAGGGAGCTGAAGGGGAGGAGTCAGGAGTAGAAAAGAGAGAAAGAGAAAGGCAACTGGAAGAGAGGAGAGGAGGAAGAGACAAAGAGGAAACAAATCTACTGGGGAGAGCTCAAGGCTTTATCCTTCAGGCTTTGAGTGCTAGTTCCTCCATCTGGAATTCCCTTGCCCACTTCTGCACCTGGAAAATGCTGAGTCCTAATTTAAGACTGTGCTCAGAGTTAACCTGTTCGGTGGGGCATCTGCCTTCTCACCGAAGGGAGAAAATATTTCCTCTCAAAAGTTTAGTCAGGATACGTGAAATTATGCTGCAGTAACAACCAAACCTAAAATTGCAGCGGCTGAAAACAAAAAAGTTTGTTTCTGGCTCACACCACACATCCAAGGCACACTGTCAGGGAGAGGACCCTGCTTCTTGTGGTCACTCAGGGACCCAGGTTTATGGAGGTGCCACCTCAACACAAACATCCATTGTGGCAGAGTCCAGGGAAGGGCACCCAGCGAAGCACACGCTGGCTCCTAAAGCCTCTGCCCAGAAGAGACGCGTGTCACCTCTACTCACGCTGCACCAGCCAAAGCCAATCATATGCCCCCCCCATAAATTCAAAGAGGGGAGAGAAGCGCAGTCCCACCAGGGGCCCCCAGGAGGAAATGCAGAAACACTGATGGTCAGCAATGAGGCCACACCACATCTGCCCTGGCCAGCAGCCACGAGGAGCACTGCCCCATGACAGCCACTTTACATTCCCTTTTATAGTTCGTCCTCAGAACAAGCCTGAGAGAAAAGCATTACTAGGCGCACTTTTTACAGACAAAGAAACCAAGGCTTGAGGAAGTTAAATATCTTTATTGAGGCCAGGTGTCTAATAAGTAAAAAGAGCATTATTCAAAAACTGTTCTGGGGCCAGCCCTGTGGCCGAGCGGTTAAGCCCACGCGTGCTCCACTGTGGCGGCCCAGGGTTTCACCGGTTCAGATCCTGGACGCCGACATGGCACTGCTCATCAGGCCACGTTGAGGCAGCATCCCACATGACACAACTAGAAGGACATGAAACTAAGATATACAACTATGTACCGGGGGGATTTGGGGAGATAAAGCAGAAAAAAAAAAAAAAAGATTAGCAACAGTTGTTAGCTCAGGTGACCATCTTTAAAAAAAACCACACAAAAAAACTGTTCTATATGAGTCCAAAACGCAATTCCGCCCCATCCTACACTCTTGCCTAAATGGAACTAGTCGTTCTCTCCTCTTTCTCACCGTGCAGCTCCAGGACGCTGCATGCCCTCTGAGCTCCGGCACCAGTTCCCACGACAGGTCTCGGGGACAGCTCTCCGTGGCAGTCACTAGCCTGGTAAGCTGATGCTTCGAGCACCTGCGAGACCTTGCGGGAGATCTCAGGGCACTTGGGAGGCTCTGCTGTCCTGGCCTTCTGCTGCTCCGGATCATGCCCAGACCCAAACAATCCAGCCAGAAAAATCTGGAAGCTTGTAAACAAATGCCTCCCAAGTTTTTATCTGTGTGGGTTTAACCACATTGGCTCCCAGCTTATTAAATAAAGTAAATTAGGTCTCAATTATTTGCTTGCACACTAGGCAGGAAAAATGAAATTTTCAATTTAAAAATAATATTGCTATTAATATGCAGAAGCAGATCTGAGACTGGACTTTCTGTGCACTTCTGCCAAGAGAGGTCAGAGGGGAGACATTCTCACAAAGGCATCTACCCCCCATCAAGTCACCTCGTGGGAGGAACCCAGGCCATTTCAGAGGATCTGGGTTCTGGGCAGCTGGAAAAGCAGTTTGGGAAGGAACAGCAGCTCCTAAACATAAGCTTAATCTTCTCTTTGATTTTATTCAGGTTTAAATACCATATCATGGCAAAACACCTTGATGATCATCAGGGAGCCTTTCAGTGTCAAAAAATCTAAATCAGGCACATGCAAGGCCTCAGAATTTACATTTTTTAATGGAAAAGGAAAACTAGTGTCAGGTAAGGATGTGTTAACTCCAAGTCGCTATCAGTCACACAATCCAAGAGCAGATACTGGAGGACATCTTCAAAGAGGAAGCTCTTGAAATCCACTCCTGTTGCTTTATTCAGGCTCCATCAGCACAGTGTGCTCTAAAGGCCAATTTCATATCTTGAATTGAAAGAACCAGGATTCAGTAACGTCAGTCACATTCCAGGTCCCCCCTTCCAGAAACCCTTTTTCCTTAAGGGCATCTACAATAAGCATGTAATGGTTCTAATGGAATAAAAATAATCTTTCAAATGTAGATATATTTAAAAGTTTAAAGAGTTTGAGGTTGGCCTGGGGGCAACTTAATGACTAGGCAGACACACATGAGGGAGGATTTCCTGCAGGATGGAGAACAGCTGTTTTCTATTTCACTGAGGACAGAATGAGCAGGAAAGAGGCTTCCAACTACAGCAGAAGGGAGTCAGACAGGCAGATGTGGCCAGAGACGGCCGGACCTTCCCGGGAGAGGGTGACCACCCTCCCTGGAGGCGACAGGTCAGAGTGGGTGGAGATGTAGGCTTTGGGGTCTGCCACCTTTCAGCTGGGCCATCTCAGGGAAGTTATCTTTTAAACACGCTGAACTTCCATTTTGTATCTAAAAAATGGGGATAGTATTAGCATTAGCTTCTTGCAGTTTTCTGGAGGATTAAAAAGATAAGCACATAAAACATTTGCCTGTGTCTGACATACAGTTAAAAACAGGATAGACTCAGCTGTGCAGAGTTTGGGAGCATAGGCAACACTTTGCATGGTCTCTTCGTGCAGAAGTTATCACCAATTGAAGAGATTTATTCACTCGGTTTATAAAGGGGGCCGCTTCCAAAGAACTCCAAAACCTGTAGAGAAACCTCTCGTATGTATGGGTTTTGGTTTTCATTTTTAAGTCAAAATGACGGGAATGATGTAGGGAGAGGAGATATGGCTGGCAGACGGGAATAGAAAAGAGAAACGCAGCAGGGCAGGGTGGGAGAGAGAAGATGAGGAGGAGGCTGCGAGGAAAGACACACCAGGCAGGATGCAAGAGGACGACACGCAGGGATAAGTTCCCTCTCCAAAGCAAGTGGAGAGCTCATGCTTCAGAAGGTCGCCAGAGAGGAGAGAGCCAAGAACTTCCTGCCTCCAGCTCATTCAGGCTCTAAATGCCGTCTTCAAGGTCAGAGAGCACGTCTCCTCTTTCAGTGCCCACTACAACATCTGTGTGCCGGAGGCCCGTCACCATCTGTTAACGGTGCCCGTGCCTTTCCAGCCTCAGCTCCTTTTGGACCTGCTGAAGTTCAGGCCGTCAGTCACAGCACAAGGCACATTGCAAACACCAGGGTCCCCAACAGCACTGCTCTGTTTCTCTGGGTCTCCCTGCCTTCCCAGCCAGTCGGGGTAAGACCCTGTGGCCAGTCCGGGCTTGGGTTCACAGGCCCAGCAGCTACGGCCCCATGGTTGATGCTGCCAGAGCACCTGCACTGCAGCCATAGCGACTGTGTGTGTGTGTGTGTGAGAGAGAGAGAGAGAGAGAGAGACACCTCCGCAGAGACATCCAGGGGAAATTACCGCTGAAGGCGGATGGCACCAGCCTGTCCTGCAGCTCACTGCTCCTGACCTCCTCCACCGGCAGCCCAAATGGCCCTCCAGAGGACCCAGGTAATCCATCCACCTTCCCCAAGACCCATATATCCTCGAAATGTTCCCAGTGAGGAATGTGAGCACCTGCATCCAAAACCACCCTCTCCCCACGCTACCTGGCTGCTTGCAGAGACCGCACGCATCTCTAATTTCACTGTGTTCAAGCAACTCGGGCATTTAGAGCTCGAAGGGAAAAGAGTACATGAGAAGCCTCACAAAGGCTCCAGCCAGAGAGCCCAAGTGTTTGCTAAATGCAGGCCCCTCTCCCCCCTCCCAAAGCCCTAATGTTCTCCTGCCAGCCACCCACAAAAGATGAAAACACTTCCCTGGAACAAACATTCAGGAACTGCTGCCAAGAAAGGCAGGCATTTCTTAGTTTCTATTGATAGCGTCAACACATGGAGAAGATGACCAAAAGGGGGCAGGGAGAGTAACACTGTGACCCCCCAAGAAAGAGTCCAAGCCACTCTTCAGGGGTGTAAATGTTTCCATTGATCCTGCTCCTAATAAGAAGATTATTACAGCCAACATTTATCAAACACTAGCTAAGAGCCAAGCACTGAGCTTTCAAGCCCTTAAATTGTGCATCATCTCTTTCTAACACCAAACAACTCTTGGTGGACAGTACTATTACTGACCCCAAGTTACAGAGGGGGAAGTGTACACACCCATGCACGCACACATGCATACATGCAATTCTAAGAGAGCCTAACCCCAAGATTGCTGTAAGAAATGGATTTTGAGGATGAAGCTCAGTGTGAGTGTTGGGTGGGGTGGAGAGGAGAACCTCGCCCGCTGAGCCCAGGCGTCTCATGCACCATGAGAGCGAGCCTGCATGGGGCCTGTGCCCTGTGCCCCAGAAATTCCCTAAGTAGCCACAGGCCCTGGTCCTGCCAGGCTTTGCAGCCAGGTAGACCTGCTACAGGTGAGAAGCAAGCAGGGGCTGCTGGTGCATGCCCCAGAGCACACTGCAGCACACCCAGGCCAGTTAGAAAATCGGGGGGGATTTTGTGTGGTTTTCTTTTATTGTTTTGAGCCAAATACCAACTTAAGACTCTGAAACACCTGCTTTCTACCTTATTACAGTGACCTCTGGTGGTCAAGAACTAGACATTGCAAGCCCAAATTAGAATTAAATTGCTTAATTTCAAGCAACTCTAAGCAACAAATGCCTTGAGGTCCTTTAAGAGCTTCCAAGAAGAGCGGAAGAAAAGGCAGCTAGCGAGACGGGAGTTACTGCCTGCCCCGTTTAAGGTATGAGCTGGCTGTCATCTGACCCTGAGAATAACCCAGCGCAGGGCTTCTCAGATGATGCTCCCTGCACAAATGCAAAAGGCCTCTGAGCTCCAACCTGGGGTGACGTCTCAGCCTCTGCTTCCCCTCCCCCAACTGCTAGTGGTGTCTCAGTGCCAGGCTTAGAGGGCACAGGTTCAGGGAGGTTTTTGGGAAAATCTTCAACCCTACCAGAGGACCTGCTAGGAACTCTAGGGAGAGGGAGGGTTTCCAGAAGGCTTCTGATCTCAGTGCCACCAGCCAGCCCTGCTCTAGCTGCCCTGGACCTCTTGCCAGCAGGTGGAAGCCTGGAGACTGAATCTGGGAGGCAGAAAAAGTGTTTCCTTTCCCCACCAGAATCACAACCTCCAGCCAAAAGAAGATCTGCCAGGAACAAGAGGGGGAACAGGGCTTCTGCCCACACCTTCCCTATGCCAAGGGGCCAGGTGAGGGGTGAGGTGAGGCAAGAAAAGAAGCATTTGCTTTGAGAGTCATTTTGGAGACTAGAGTTGCTGGCTTCAGGGTGGGAGGAAGGAAGAACAAAATCCCAGGGATGTGACAAATATCCATATAGCCCTAAGCCAGGTCTATGGATGTCAGGGGTGAGGATGAGGGATTCTTGGGTGGGAACAAAGAAGCAGATCCCTATGGGGTAGAGAGTGATGGGTATATGGAATACAGCCCTGCCTCCAGCCAAAGCAATAAAGCTTAGCCCAAGATAAGATTCTCTAGCACTCTATCCCCATGACCACCCCCAAAACATCCCAGACTGATGCTTTTAAATCCTAAAAACTCTCCAAAGAAAAGGATCCCACAACCTCAGAGTCACTCATTCTAGTAGCCTCTAGAACTCCCAGTTCAGAGCATCCAGAAGTTAATCTTTCCCCATGTTATTTCAACTTCTTGGTCCATCCATGATATGTAGACTTTGGCCAAATCCCCAAACACAAATGACAGATTCTCCCAAGGTCCCTGCAAGCATCCACTTGGACAGGCCAGGCCTCAGTGTTTGGAATATGAAAACAAACTGGTTCGCTATCCTGGTATTCTTTAAAACTCAAAATGGATGTAGAATATCAATATTGTCTCAATTTTCCTTTATCTGCGAGGAGACGTCAGCAAACCTTCCTGCCAAGGATTGTACAAGGATCATTAAAAGGAAAATGTCCATGGTAATTGTGCCTTTATGCATATTTCTTCACTCCAATATTCTATAACATAATAATGTTTCACATTTCTACAGAACTGTCTTTTCAGCATGTTTTTGCATTATGCTTAATTTCGTAAGAGTTTCTCAGCCCCACATAACGACACAGTTCAATGCAAAATCAGATATAAATCTAGCTTAAGAGACTCTCAACAGGAATTTCATTTAAAACTGTAAATGTTAAAAGATTCTGGCTCTGATTTATGTTATGTTGTGTGTATGTTTCAAAGAGAGCTTAACCAGCCCTCTTAAACAATAGATGCACACGAAATCGCAGCCTTCACAGGTCTAACCCAACTATCTCTACCCCTCCAAAAACGAGGCAGAGAAGAGGGCAGACCGACAAACCTGTGGTCAGAGTGCTAGCTTCTGGTCTAGTTGGGGCCACATGTGTAAAATGAGCAGAGTATCTCACCCCATTGCCCGTGCTGGCTCAAGGGCAACCTTTAGGAATAATTTGTCAGCTTCCTCTCATCTCCCTGCTCCTCCAAATAGTGGGGCACCACATGAGGGCCCTCCGTGTCCCTCCTCCCACCTGTCCCTGTCTTTATAAAACATGGGAGAGAGATCGAAGGAAAAGGCAGAAAGTCCTGGGTCTGCATTTTAATCTGCACTGCACCTGGCTATCTTCACGACCCCATGCTTTTAAAGGTAAAACAATAAATCCGACAACACCTATTCACAAACACATCTGGGAGATGGGCAATCTGACAGTGCTGAAAGCTGGTTTGAGGTGAAGCAGGCTGATGCCCTCAGGAGCGGTGGACTGTGAATTCTTGATGGAATTAATGAATCTGGAGGAGGCACTCACATCCATTGTCTAAGCACATTTAAGACAATTTTAAAATGCGGATTATTTACATACTGGGCTCTAATGACTCTGAAGCAACTATTACAGTCCGTCATGTAAAACCATCTCCAGGCAATTTTATTGCAGCCTATCACGCGCACGCCGTGTTTAGACAACTTATAATACACAAATTATTTATGTCGTGAAAACATCTCTGTGGCCCTGGCATTATGCTATCAACAAGAGACAACACAGCAGCAGTAGATTAAATTGAAATGTGCTGGCTGCTTCTGAAACTTTAAACTCTATCCCAGAATGCTAAAAGCCAAAAAATTCACAGTTAGCATTTTGGAACCCACTGTGTCTAAAATTTCACTTGAAAGGTGGAGCTATTGTGAGTTGCAACCCAAAAAAGAGAAAGTCACCACTTTGCAATTGTAAAATCCATTTATTTAAAGAAGATTGAGGTATCCAAATCCTCTGATAGCACTTAACGTATTTAAAAATATGCAATGCAAAGCTCTAAAAGTTCCTGAATTCCTCCAGAAAAAAAATGCTTTTGCCACTTCTAATGGACTCCACCCAACTCCAAGCAGGATCTGTAGGATATACGCCCCCAGAGAAAAAGCGAAATGACTTGACTATATATCTTTCCAGGAAAGTAAATTATATATAGGTCTGTATTCACACCCCCCACTCCCCTATAGGTTACCCATTTTTCCTCCCACACGCCACAGCCCAAAGAAATGAAGAGAAAATTATCAAGTGGGTTTAAGCACTTGGATACCTATTTGCAACAAACCTAAGAGCCTCATCTTTCTGCCTTTTAGAAAGTTGGTTTCAGACTTTAAAGCGAGCCCCATTAGCCAAGTTGACACATGCCAATTAGCTTTGTGCATTTCACAGAGTAAAACGCCCCTTGAGATAAATCACCCCACATACCTACACTTCTTCCGCATATCTCCATTTTGTTTTTCAGTATTTCCTTAACATCAGGCTGTTACATGACGGTGCAATTTACAGAAGTGCTATTAGTTTTAATTCAGACTCCTCATACAAAGATATCAGAAAGGACCCCAGACTCAATTAAGGACAAAACAAGGGGCTCTAATGAGAAGAGTGCCCCATTGTTGTCCCCTTTGCCCCATGAAAGGTAGGAGTTGCCTGAGTGTTCTGCACCTTTACAACAGAGGCAAAGCTTTCTGTAACTATGTTTGATGATCCTGATGATGATGATGACAATGACGACGATGGTGGAGGAGGAAGTGGAGAGAAGAAGGAAGGAGAGGGAGAAGAAAATCACAATGCCAAGTTCCAACAATATATTAAATGGTATAATTCAAACTCTATAACACTTATAAAGTAAAAGAATCCTGCTCCTAACAGATTACCACCCAAAATGGTTTGCTATGAACCTTGCAGACCTGCTTATAGAAACATCTTTGTTTTTTACATAAATGGGTTCCTACAATACCTGTATTGTTATAAAAACTAATTTTTCAAAAGAACTGTAAACAAATAAACTCTAATGAATGATATGCATGCACACAAGCTGAAATATTTGAGAGGAAGTATATTGGTATCTGCAACTTTCTCTGAAATGAATCAAAATATTAAGATGGATGGATGCATAGAGGGATGGATATGTGATAAGGAAGTAGAATGAAATGTTATTTTGTGGAAGCTAGTTGGTGGGCATATGAATTTCACCACAAAACTCTTTCAACTTTACCGTATGTTTAAAATTTTCAAACTGAAATGGCAAAAAGACTTTTTTTAATTTAATAAAATTTTTTATTTAATAATATGGCATTGATCTCTTTCTATGTCAATATAACAAACCTTTTTATCCTTTTTAACAGCTGTACAAGATTCCATTTTATGGGTGTACCATGATTTGTTAGCCAATCTCTCACTGATGGGCACATAGGTTACTTTACAATGACAATGCCACAATAAGTATCCATGTAAATATGTCTTTGAATACTTCTGATAGCTCTTCTATAGGATAAATTCCTAAATGTGGAATTGTTGACCCAAGGAGAATACACATTTTTACTTTTGCTATATAATCATCACAACAGCTGACACCAACTGGAAATTTACTCTGTGCAGACACTGCTGTAGGCATCCTTCATGTATTATCTCTTATACTCCGCACAACAACCTGATTAATTAGGAACTACTGCAGCCTCCTTTTTTAGTTGAGGAAACTGAGGCACGGAGGGATTGAATGACTTGCTCAACTTGTCTCACAGCTGGAAAGTGGCATTCTGACTCAAGAGCTGGTACTTTTAACCACCATGCTTACAAATCATGGTCAAAAAGATCAAATGAACATATATTCCCATCAACAGTGTCTGAGTGTCACTGTTTCCCCAGGCTGTGTTGTTTCTAAATTTATCTAAAACTTAAAGAGAACACTGTCCATACTTCCAGCTACCATGAAAACAGATGTGAAGAACCCAACGCCCAGAGAAAGCAGCCGAGCATGGGTTGGGCAGGGAATGAGTGCTTGTTAACTAGAGAAAGGACACGGGAGAGAGTAGCGCTCTGCCTCCACACAGGATCCTTTCTACGTTCATCTAACTGCTCGTCTGCAGTATGTACCCTCTCCATGCTCATCTAACTGCCCATCTGCAGTATGTACCCTCTTCAGGTTCTGCAGTAGCGCTGGCAGGCAAACATACCCATGAAACTCTCAAGCTTCTGTTTTTAAATGCTATAAATCCCCAATACATCTTCCCAGATGCATTAATGTAATTTCAAGTATTCTGCCTCCATTTTATTTCTTTCTTCTTCTTTTTTTTTTTTTTTTTGCTGAGGAAGACTTGCCCTGAGCTAACATCCATACCAATCTTCCTCTATTTTGTCTGTGGGTTGCTGCCACATGATGGCTGATGAATGGTGTACATCTCCGTCTGGGATCCGAACCCGCAAACCTGGGCCACTGAACTTTAACCACTGTGCCATGGGGCCAGCCCCATGATTCCATTTTCTTTATCAGACGGCTGCAAGTAGAAAAGACTACATGAGTACATAGATTATCTCCCTTTCCGTGATCTGTCAATTAATTCCAATAAATCTGTAGACAATGCTTGATGTGTCAGTGGGATATTCTCATCAAAAACTTCAAAAGGTTCTTTTGTTTTATTACCTAAAACATTATAAATGATCCCACTACAAAACTGATTAAGAAGTGTTCCTACAGCAGGCTACAGTACCAGCCCTAAACTTCCGAGGCCTCAGCAAACACAGCCTCAATGCAATTAGCATCAACGACGAGAAAGCTGCAGCCATTGGGAAGGGCCCTGTGCAAATCATGGGGCATCAGCCTAGCTGATCTCACAACACAACGAAGAAAGTAACAATCCCTAACAATACCGCTGCGTTATTGTTGCTGTAGCAACAAACAAGATGCAATTGATATAGTTGGCTCACTTAGTAGAAACATAACAAACTATGGAGAAACAGAATAACCTCAGATGAAAAGCCAGTCATCTCAGACACCCGCGGGGAGCAAAAAGCACAAACCTCGAACCCAAAAGACCTGGATTCCACTTGTGACTTCACAACTGACTAAGTGTGTGACCTTGTGCGGGTTACATGTTTCGGAATGCGAGTAGTCTCAGCTGCTGAATTCGGATAATAATTCCTACTTCATAGGTAATCGCACAGCTACATGTGAAGCTCGGTAAATCCCTGGCAGATTGCACTCTCTCTGTAAATGGCAGCTGTTAGCAGCATGATGATACCGGGGTGAGCTCGCCAACTAGGACTCACTGAGCATTTTTCACACAGAACTGGGAATCTATCACCTGTTGACACATTTTCTCTTATTGTTTATTTCTTGATGAAGATGATGATGATGATTATGAAGGATTTCAAACTTACCGAAAACTATAGAGAATATCATTAAACCTACCTGCCAACCAACTATATTTTCAAACCTTACTATTCTGCTTGATTTCCTCAGATTGATTTTTTAGAAATAAAAAACAAGAATTACAAATATAAGTAGAGTTCCTGTTACCTATCCATCTCATTCTCCTCCCTCCCTCTAAGAGATAGCCACTATCTTCCATTTAGTTTTTATTTACTACATATATAGGTATCCATAAACAACATATATTTTTTACATTTTAAGCTTATATAAATGATACCATACAAGACATCTCTTTCTGCAACTTGTCTTTTTTTCCAATCAGCTGTTTGGTTCTTTATACATATACTGTAGATACATACAGCTTTAGTTTATTCTACTGCTACATACTATTCATTATATAAATATACTACAATTTACTTATCCACTCTACCACTGATGATCAGTTAATTGTTTTCAAATTTATATTAATCTAAATAATGCTACAAAGAACATTCTTGTATATATCTCTGTGCATAGGCACAAAAGTGTCTGTAGGGCAGCAGTTCTCAAAGTATAGCCTGTGGACCCTTGGGGCATCCCCAAGACCCTTTTAAATGAATTCAAAACTATTTTTGTAAAATACTAAGAAGTTATTTGCCTTTTTTGCTGTGTTGACATTTGCATTGCTGGAGCAAAAGCAATGGCGGGTGAAACTGCTGGGGCCCATGCATGAATCAAGACAGCAGCAACAAACTGTCCCAGTGCCCATGCATTCTTCATCACCGTGCACTTACAGAAACACACACGCACACCAGTTTCACTTAGGAATTCCTTAACGAAGCAGTAAAAATCATTGATTTTTATTAAATCTCAATCTTTGATTACGTATCTTTTCCATATTATATGCAACAAAATAGAAGTATACATGAAGCACTTTTGCAAACTGAAGTACGATGCTTGCCTTGAAGAAAAGCATTTGCATGACTGTTTGAGTTGCAAGCAAAACTAGCCACTCTTTCCATGGAATGCTATTTTTACTTGAAAGAATGACTGACAAACAATGGTTATTCAGGAGTGGGTATCTGGCAGGACTTCTTCTGGCCAAGATGAAGTTATAGGGGCTGGATGTACCATCCTGCTTGGAACAACTAAAAAACTGGACACCATATAGGAAACGTTAGCTTTCTAGATATTGGACAGCAGGCACTGAAGGATAGTCATCGCTGAGAGATGGAAAGTAAACAAAGTGAGACCTATGACGGCCCTAGCTACTTGTTAGAGACTAAGTTTCCAGGCATTGGCACAGGACAGGGACCCAGGCAGAGCTCAGCAATTTCCTTGGTTGAGGAGAAGGAACTAGGAATCCAAGGCGACCAAGGCAGCTGGAAGTCACAGGTCAGAGCACCAGAGAAAGTGGCACAGAGAACTCCAGAGCTGTACAGAGGGTTCCCTCAAGTATTCAAATAAATGAGGGTCAGTGCATGTGTGAAGAAACTATCTGAGGCTATGTAATGAATGACCCAAAAGAATTAAAACAATCACCATCGTTCAGACCTGGGCCTGGAAGACTGCCTGTTCCCACCAATCAGAATGAAAAAAGTCATAACGTACAAGGCACAGGGTAGAGCACTGAGTAGAATTTTCACTCAGTATTGGAGAAAAATTAGCCCTCGACTCAATGCTGCTGTGGACTCACCTAATAAAGCATGAAAGCAAGACCAGAACAGATCAAACTGATACCAAAAAACATAACCAATTTCCAGGATGAAGTTCAAGAATATTTGTAGGAATGAATACGTATACAGTACCCAACAAGGTGAGATTCATAATGTCTGAGATCAAATAGAAATTTTCCAAGCATGCAAAGAGCAAGAAAATATGACTCATAATGAGAAGAAAAATCAATCACAACCCGACCAAAAATTACACAATGATAAAATGAGTAGATAAAAAGATTAAATGTGTTAGAAGGGACATGGAAATTTTAAACAGACTCAAGTAAAACTTCTAAAGCAGAAAGCTGCAATAACAACCTAAGATGTAATATGAGATGAAAAACATACTGGATAGGATTAGCAGAAAATCAGACATCTCAAAAGAAAATATTAGTTGAAAGAACTTAGACATAGCAATGGAAACTATACAAAATTAAACACAGAAAGAAAAGAGAAATAAGTGAACACAGTATCAGTGACAACTTCAAGCAGTCTAATATAGCCATAAAGTTCCCAAAAGAGAAGAAGACACAGAAAAAAACTTGAAAAAATAATGGCCAAAAATGTCAAAATATGATAAAAAGTATAAATCCACAGATCCAAGAAACTCAATGACCTCCAAGCACAAGAAACATAAGAAACTACACCAAGGCACATCATAATCAACTTGCTTAAAACCAGTGATAAGGAGAAAATCTTAAAAGCAGCCACAGAAAAAAGGACACATTATGTACAGAGAAACAAAGACATGGAGAACTGCAGATTTCTCATCAGAAACAATGCAAGTGAGCCAGGAGACACACAGCGACTTCTCTAAAGTTCTGAAAGCAAAAACTGTCAACCTAGAATTCTTTCCCCATTGAAAATAGCTTTCAAAAATATAGACATTTTTCAGAGATACAAGAGCTTAAAGAATTCATGACCAGCAGACATGCACTACATGAAATGTTAGGGGAAGTCATTCAGGCAGAACAGTACCAATCTGGATCTACAAAAGGAAGTGAAGAACGCCAGAAATGGTAAACATATGGGTAAAGAGAAAGACTGTGCTATTATTTAGGTCTCTTTAAAAGATAATCAACTATTTAAAGCAAAAATAATAACAATGAATTGTAGGACTTATAACATATCTAGAAGTAAAATGTACAAGAGAAATAGAAAAGGATGGAAGGGAGAAAAAGGTACTATACTATTCTAAGTTTCTTACACTATACACAAAGTGGTATAAGATCACTTGAAAGTAGACTGTGATGTTAAAGATGTATACTAAAAACCTAGAACAACCAATGAAATGAGAAAGAGTTATAGCTAATAAGCTGACAAAAAGAGAGAAAATGGAATCATAAGAAACTCTCAGTTAATCCAAAAGAAGGCAGAAAAAGAGAAAAGGGGAACAAACAGCAGATGAAAAAAGTAGAAATCAAACAGTAACCCAACATATTGACAATCACATTAAATATAAATGGTCTAAATACTTCAAATAAAAGAGATTATAAGATTGGCTTAAAAACACAAGATTCAACTATATGCTGTCTACAAGAAGCCCACTTTAAATATAAAGACAAAAAATAGGTTGAAAGTCAAAGAATAGAAGAAGCTATACTATGCCAACAATAATCAGAAGAAATCTGGAGTGGCTATATTAATATCACACAAAGTAGATTTCAGAACAAAAATTACTACCAGGGATAAAAATGCTCATTTCATAATGATAAAGAAGTCATCTACTTAATCAAGAGGACATAAGTCACAAATGTTTAGGCACCAAACAAGAGAGCTTCAACATATATGAAGCAAAAACTGACAGAAATACAAGGAGAAATAGACAAATCCACAATTCTAGTTAGAGATTTCCACACCCTTCCCTTAATAATTGACAACACACGAACACATAAAGACAGTAAGAATGTCGCAGACTTGAACACTATCATCCAACTTGACTCAGTTGACATTTATAGAACATTCCAACAGCAGAATACAAATTCCTTTCAAGTCACACAGAACATTTACCGAGATAGATCATATTCTGGCCCATATAAGTCCCCATAAATTTAAATGAATTAAAAGAATTCAGGTCATACAAAGTATGTTCTCTGACCACAATGGTGTAAAATTAGAAATTAATCACAGACACGAATTTGGCAGACATCTTTTTCAAAATGAATGTAGTAGGGACAGGCCCTGTGGCCGAGAAGTTACGTTTGCACACTCTACTTCCACAGCCCAGGGTTCGCCAGTTCAGATCCTGGGCACAAACACAGCACCGCCCATCAAGCCATGCTGAGGCAGTATCCCACACAGAAGAACTAGAAGTACCTACAACTAGGATATACAATTCTGTATGGGGGGGGGGAGGTGTTGGGGAGAGAAAAAAAAAGGAGGAAGATTGGCAACAGATGTTAGCTCAGGGCCAATCTTTAAAAAAAAAAAAAAAGAATTGTCTAAAGAAAAGAAAAAGAATTGTCTAAGAAAAAAAATGAATGTAGTAATAAGACTATTACTCCAACTGACCATATTTGCTGCCAATGAAAAAATTTGAGTTTTTAAGTGAAAATTAGAATTTGGGAAAACTTATATTCACCACCATGAACTTCACAGCTTGCAAAACTTAATTTCTGATGACATCCATCAGTAATGATACTAACAAAGGTAACTTTTTGGGGTATTATACAATGAAATATGTCAACATTTGGAAGATGTGTATAACTCAGTAAACCATTATTTTCAAAATGACCAATGTGATTTTATGAAATCATGCCTGGATAGATCTTTTTGAAGATCTATATTAAAAGATAGCCCCCTCCCATTAAAAAAAAGGGATAGACAAATGGATTGTAATATAACAGGTTACAAAAAATTCATTCATAGAGTTTTAGATTCAACATTGCTACTAATCTCTAAGAAAGTACTACTTGCCAGGTTCTGGTATAATATCAAAAAAAGAATATTCACAATTCTCTGTGAAGACAAAGTAATCCTTTCTTTTCTAATTACATATCTGTGTAAGGCTGCATTTCTTCATATATTTCAAATATCACAACGGATTTAAGGCAGAAACAGATATGGGAATTCAATTATCTTTCATTAAGTCAGACATTAAAGAAATTTGCAAAATTGTAAAACAATGTTACTCTTCTCACTAAATTGTGTTTTGTTTCAGAAAATAGTTACTTTTCATTAAACAATATGCATTTACATGAAATGTTTATTACTGTTATGTTTTAATGAATTAATACCAATTTTAAAAATTTCTAAGTTTTGTTTTCTAATGCAGTAAATATTAAAGCTATATCCCATAAACAAAAGATCTTTGGGGTCCTCAATAACTTTTAAAGTGTAAAGAGGTCCTGAGAACAAAAAGTTCGAGAACCATTGCTCTAAAGAAGTTGAATTGTCAGTCATAGGCTATGCAAAAAAGAAGTATCTCTTGATATTTGCAAAATCACTCGGAGATTCCAAGCTAAGCAACAGACTCTTCAATGCAGATGACTAATAGAGCCCTTGCTTTTATAGTAACGATAATAATGATGATCCTAATAGCAATAAAGGCTCCCATGTATTAAACTCTATGTGCCAGTTGCTATACTCAAACTGAAATCCTTGCTACCTTTAACAACCCTGGAAAATAAATATTATTCACATATTATGGATAAAGAAACCGAGGTTCAGAGAGGTTGCATTAGTTGCCCTAGAAGATGAGGGAGTCAGGATTTGAATCCAGATCCGTCTGATTCCAAACCAGTAACACCTCCCACTTTCAAATTTCTCTGAAACTGTGCCATATTCTTTTTACTCTGCTGTATCTTCCTTCTTAGCACTTGCCTGACCACATGTCACAAAGCATTTGTGTATTGTCTCTCCCTGCTGCATTAGAACATAATTCCATGAGTCCAGAAGAGATGTTTATCTATCCTCCTATATCCCAAGGGCTAAAGCACTATCCAGGACATCATAGCAGATGGCTCAATGAATATTTGCTGAATGGTGAATGAATGAATCATCACCGTAATAGACAATTCTGTAATCTTGGCACTCAGAGCTCCAATTGCACTGACATTTGTTTTAGTCATTAATTTTTTAAATAAAAAAGTTCTACAGGGCTTAATTTATGCACCACATATTCATACAATGGATAAGGGAGGGATGGATCTCCCCATTTCACGGAAGAAGAAATCAAGCTCCAGAGCATTGTCTGCTCCAGGTCCTGAGGCTTCAGGAGAAGCTCCTGGCTTCAGGTTAGTGTTCAGTTCCCAGATCTTAGGACACAGGCCTTTATTTAGTTTGGGGGGAAGGTGGGGGGGGGGGGTGCATTCTCAGCTGGACCTAGGAAGTAAGGGGAGGGATTGGGAGCTAGGCACTCAGTCATTGATCTGTCTGGGGTTATTTAAAGTTACTTCAGAATACTTTGAGGGCCAGATCAGAAAGGACAAGAGTGTGTGTTTATTCACCTCCAACAGCCCAAAGACTTACTGAGCATGTGCAGAGTACCATGTGATGCCCTGGCGGAGCAAATGGGCAAGAAGATGACAGACCTCAAAACTGAGGTGGCGGGGGGACACAAAACAGGAAGTTACAATACGAGAGTGCCTCTCTGAGCCCCGTGGGGATGCCAACAGACAAGTGCTGCAGGCATTCCAGAGCCAGGCTTGGCAGCCAAGGGTTAGGATGATCAGAGGAAGGTCAGGGGAAAGGAGAACCTTGAAAGTAGGACCTGGATTCATGGAGAGGAGCAAGAAGGAAGAGATGTAGGAAATTGAGCTGTAGTTTCAGAGAGCAATCAGGGACCTGACTGGAGAGGAGACCCGCGCCTAGGACAGCCTCTTAAGTCAGAGGAACCAGGGCAATGAGTGTGTGTTTGGCAGTTCACATTGGCTCATGCTGTGATCTCTGGCTGTGGTCCACTCTGACCACCAGCCCTACCCCCCAGAGACTCACCAGCACTAATATCTATGCTCTTGAAGGAATACAACGCAATGCTGACCGTCATTTCACTGCTTGCTGGTCCACATTACACACTTTTCCTCTTCAGCTTCATTTCTGCCATAAACTTGGACCCAGAAAAGTGTCAGGAAGAAAAATGCTAAAGCGTATTTCTGGTTGACACTAAGTACACATCCAGGCCTTACTACTGAAGGGAACAAATAGAAAGTGACCATATCCACCACCAAAAACACCAAGCTGACTGAGTACACTGAAAATATGGGCCCAAGTGAGGGCCCAGATTTAAAGAACAGGTAAAAAAAGTAATCTGGAATATGCTGATCTCTAGGTCATTGATATATAGAACTAAGTTTCAATTCATCCCTTCCCCCAGGTCTGACGGGCCTCCCAGGAGTCATGCTCAGGCTCCAGCCTTAATTGCTGATATTTAAATGCAGCACATGTATTGCTATTGATCCTCAAAACAGCCTTTTAATGCTGACATTCATGATGTTATCATGAACCTCAGCGGCTAGTGAGTGATGTGTGTGTGTATCCAAATTCAAACAGGAAAGGTGGGTTTTGGTTGGTTGGTTGGTTTTTACTTTATCCTCCAAAGGTGAGAAAGAAAATGCTATGGCACTGCCCCCTCTGCTGCTTTCCCATCCACTTCTCCAGCCATCAGAGGCTGGAAACTTCCTGAAGCACAAACTCCAACCACGGCTCAAATGAATCCCAGGAGCAGCAATCCCCCCAAACCCAGCTCTGCCACCTCGTGGAGAGCTACCAGTACAAGGAGAGCCATTGAAGTGGCCAAGAAGAGCTCGTGCCAGAGAAGGGGGACAACTAGGAATTCCCCCTAGCCCTTAATTTCTAGGTCAAAGGTTAGAGAAATGCCCCGCCCCCCTTCCGCCACTCTTGACCCTCCCACCCCCCACCCCACCTCTATTTTCCTGTTATTGGAAACCACCCATGAAGGTCTCTAAAACCTTTTGAAACTAATTTTATGGTCTTAGCTTATTTCTGAATTCTGGCAAGAGAAGCCACAAGGCAGCAGAAAACCTGGAGCTGCTGTTCTGAGTCCTTTCCCTTCTCCACCTGGCCTCTCACCCCCTCAAAATCCATTTACCTGAACCACACGGCAGCCTGTGCCACATATGTCCACCTAAATATCACAAGAATATGCCACCACCAAACACATCCTTGCAGCCCCTTGCTGTTACGGCTTGTCTCCCTGCTGAGCCTTTGCCACTCGGCTCCCTCCTCACCTGCCTTTGGTCGAATCTTCTCACTCCTCAGGTTTAGCTCAGAAACTCTTCTACAGGAGACCTTCCCAGACCCAGTGCCCTCGTCCACCCCCAGCCTGAAAGTGGGAAAGCAGTGGTCCTCTGCGTGCTGATCAAATCTCTACCACTTCACCAGTCTGGTTCACTGAAATCATCTGTTTGGCTCTCTGCCTTTCCCACTCCCCTGGGAACACCTCGAAGGCAGAGGCAATGTCTTAATTATTTAGGTGTCTCTCCAGTGCCTGGCACAGAGATGTACTCCAATTCCTGATGAACACAGCTATACCCACCCTCCTCAACCACCCCCACGCTGATGAGGCCAGAGGGGCTGAAGAGATGGACCCCAGAAACAGGTGGATACCTGGCAAACCCTACATCCCACAGCTCCCTCCAGCCCCCTGTAGCCCTTTCATTGAAGAGACCCAGCTATTCGCCTGTGCACGCTGGAGGTTTGAACGTTCCCTCCTCTCCGCAGCACAACTGCAGGGCCAGGGCCCCCCGGCCTCCAGAGCCAGCTCTCAGGTCCTGCAGCATCGACTCCCACAGGGGAAAGTCATTGCATTCAGATCAGCTGCCACAGCAATAGGTCAGGCTTCCAGAAGCCTCCCCCAAACGCTGATTAATGGGCAGGAGCGGCTCTTGCGCATCTCATTACGCACATAGCTGCAATGAAACCATCTTTGCTTTACAGTTTTGTGCAGGACATAAAAGTGGGAAATATCCCAGCCTTCAGAGGGAACAGGCTATGAATATTGAAGCAGCCCCGGGTTATTAATCCAGCAGCATTAGTCTTAGGGAGTCACCCTAGCACTGACCCCCAGAAGGAAATTTCTCTTGCTGTCCATTTCTCATTTCAAATTATCCATATAGCCACCGTACTTACCACCTGTGAATTATTTGATATTTTGGAGAGGAAAGTAAACAATATAAAAAATCAGCAGAACTTAGGGGATCTATAAATTCTTAGCAAGTTATTTTCGGAGAGAGGAAAGCTGATTCATATGGCACTTTACTTCCCAGGATTAATTTAGTTTGCTTTTTTCTTTTATTAATAGGAGGTAAGCACCCTGGAAAGATCACATTTTCATTCTCCACAGCACCCGTCAAGGGGATCCCGCGCCCACAGCCCATATTTGAAGGTTTATCCCCGAGAGGTATTCCTGGAGCAGACGCTGCCCAGCAGCATGTCAGGTAACAGTACTGCACGAAGCCCCAGGGACAGAGCCACACGAGCACTTCATTTTCAAAGTCCAGCATTACATTGCTAGTGCAAACTGACTGAAGAATCAAGAGTACCGCATTTTCCCTATTAATTTTCTTAGTAAGACATATTAAAATATAGAAAGCAGCCCCTATCCTGAATTTTCCCCATTTTATATTTATCCAAACTAATGATGTCAACTATGCTTGTTTTCCTGGTGGTTTTTAAGACAGCTCCTTATCACTGAGGGTCACTAGTTCCACCATGATGTGTCCACATGTGGATTTTTGCTTTTATTTATTCCACTTGGGATTCCACGTCCATTTTCAATAGGAGGGCACATGTCTGTCTTTATTCCTTCAGCCACACTTCTTTCAAATATGCCCCCTCTCATTCTGTCTTCTCCTTCTGAGACTCCCATTAGGTGTGTGTTGGGCCTTCCCGATCCTACGTTCCATGTTGCCTGAGCTGCAGTCTGGATGACCTCCTCAGGGTTATCTTATGGTTTGCTAACTCTTTCTTTAGCAGTGCATCTATTTTTTTGTTTACCCCATTTACTATGAGTTGGTTTTCCTTTTTGGGTTTTGGGGTTTTTTTTAGTTTCAAATCCTACATATTTTTATTTCTAGAATAGCTAATTGATTCTTTTTTAAAACTGCCCTATTATCTCCTATTCAAGTCTTACGGATTTTATTTCTTATTTCATCTCTTCAAACACTTTAAACATATTTGGTCTAATATCCTTCTCAGATTGCTCTGTTCCTGACTCAGGAATACACCTTTCACAGCGTCGGTTGATTATCTCTTGAGATGGTGGATTTTCTTGTTTGCTTTAAAATTTTTGTCTAAGAGCTTATCTACATTGGGAGTCCCCTAATTTTTTTCCACAGGAGTCCCATGGGTGCCCTATGCTGAGGAAGCATCCCCATGGGGCAGTTTTACACTTAACACCTGACAAAGCCCTAAGGGTCCCACTAGTTCTGGACCAAATTTTATGTCAGGTTCTCAGCCCAGGGTTTCTGCCTGCATGGACAGCGCACATTTCCGTCTCCTATCCATATACACTTTAGGCTGGGTAACCCTCTTTCTTGTAGGAAACTCCTTTAATAGCTACAGCTTGTGGGTGGAGGCATACCATGCCCTTGGGCCAATGGACAGAATTTTTCTAGTTTTGCTCCCACTTTCGTGCAGGAGATCTAGTTCTACCTTCCTAGGATCTGTGAAAAACCCAGCCCTTAAGGGGTTTAGTGGGAAAACCCCAGGAGGGTTACTCAGCTTCAGCTCTCCATTTCACCTTTGCTTCTGGCACCTGGAAATCTCCCAGTCTCACCTTTGAATTCAACTGTTTTGGTTGCTGTTAAATCTAATCCAACATTTCTATGGGTTTAGAGTTGGAGGAGCGATTCCCACGTGTGCATAATCTGTCTTAATTGGAATTTGTACTGGAGTTCCACCCCCCACCAAGGGAATTATACTCTTGCCCAATATTCACCAAGAACACATGAAACCATAGACAAAGCCAGCCCTCCTTCAAATACCTCAGGCATATGGCCAATGAATACCATCGAAACAGATAGAGAAAAGATAATGGGGAAAAATTGTCACCCAGCATTTGAGATGCACTTTTATCTCCAGGATTTCAGAAGTTGCCAAGGCGATTCTGCCTGGATATTCCAAAAACATGGAAACCAAGATCTGACCGAATTTGACTTTTATAAGAGACTGTTGTATGTCACCCTAGACTATTTAGAAAGGCAAAACCAAGATAGAAATCTCACTTCTCATGTCCCCTTGTTGCATAGCCAGCCCACACAATACTGGCCCCACCCAATGCTCATGCCAAGACCATCCTAGGCCTGTCCCAGAGGCCTCTCTCAACAGCCAGCCAGCCAAAGTCTGGGAAGAAGGGATAATAACAGCCCCTCCCCAAGCACAGATGGCACACCACTAGGAATGGGGAGCAGCAGAGAGGCAAGGGGACGACTGCCCTGAGCAAGAGAAGCAGAGACTGCTTTCTCCTCAAATTCAAACCAAATCTCAAGGGTAGGTGACAGGCCATTTCCAACACTCTCTGCTGAGGGTTCCAAGTGCATTTTTGTCCCAGCCGTGATTGGTGGTGGAAGAGGGGCCACACTCTGGAGATCTGGATGTGATGTAGAATTTTGCCATTGACCAGCTGTGTGGCTTTGGGCAGGTCACTTCACTTCCCCTCTCTGAGTCTCTGGGGACACATGTAAGAGCTATTTCATGGACTTCTCATGCAGACTAAACAACAGTAGTTACTGATGCTGTTAATAACGATCCTAGAGCACCCAAACCCCAGAAATAAATTGCCCCATGCTGCGTCTCAGCCTCCCTCCAGTTTATAGGGAAGCAGAATACAGGCCTTTCTAAAAGCTGGATATGCAAAAACATTTCTTCATTGCTCTCCCACTCCACATGGGTGAGGTTTTTAAAAACAGCTTTACTGAAGTAGAATTGACACATGGTAACTGCATATACTTAAGGTGTACAACTGACTAGTCCTGACATATGTCTTCACCTGTGAAACCATCACCAAATCAAGAGAGCAGACGTACCTGTCATCCCCAAATTTCCCTTGTGCCCCTTTGTCATCCCTCCCTACTGCCCCTGCCCAGTCTGTCCAACAGGTGGGGTTTGATTATAATAAAAAATCTGAGAAGAAAGAAGGAGAGAGAGAGGTAGAAAGGGAGAGAGGGAGAGAGAGACCCAGGAGAGTGAGGAAGCTGGAGAACATGAGTTTGATGGCCACAGTAATGCTGGAGAACAGAGGGAAAACAGAGAGAGAGGATGCGCACGCAGGGAACAGAGAGACAGGGAGAAGCTAGGACAGGAACACACATCTGTCCTCTTCCCCTGGGGACTGGAGGAGGCACCCACTGCTTCCGGTGGCTGAGACGCCCACTCAGGTGCAGGCTACGCAGCTCAGCAGGGACCCCGTGCATCACGCTCCATCACACTGCCCCATTGTTCACTGTCAAGGCCCTGTTAGAGCACAGTTCATCACGGCCACGTTCAGAAACTACCCATGTAAATGTGGAATGATTCCTCTTGGCAACAGCTTGATTGTCCTGAAGGGGGTTTTTCAAAGCATCTCTGATACCGTCATCTGGTCTGTGTCAGCCACAAAGGGCTCATCATCTAGGCAAGTTCATGGACTTACTCCTCGGCCGGAGCACAGAGAAGGGTTAAGAGCAGGGAATGAGCATGCTCAGGTGGCCCACACCTCTGCAGGATGTAAAAACCATGACCTGAGCCTGGATTCCAAGAGGCTGCCCCAGGCCGGGTGGGGGTTGCCTGGCTGCCCAGAGCAGCAGATCCACCTGGCTCTGTTCAACAGCCTGTGAGAGGGAGCCCTGAGCTCAAGTCCCTACAGAAGAGGATGTCCTGGCTGCCTCCTGCTGCCTTGGGTCAGCCACAGTCTGTCCCCAGCCCTCATGTCTGGCCATGATCATCAGGCTGCCTCATGTCATGGCTCAAGGCCAAGCCCACAGCGTGCAGCCCCAACCACTGTGACAGAAGCAGGAAGCACATCCTGGGAGCCCTCAGAGGGTCCTAACCCCTAAGCCTTGGGCATCGGGTGATAAGAAATTATTTCTTTATCTACTTATTTATTTATTGCCTGTATATGTTTGTAATATATTCTTAACCCTGATTGGCTCCTGCTTACAGAATGAATTACTTCAGAACTCAGAACAGAATGGTCTATTATAAAAGACGGAACGTTTGTCAGGGGATCTATCACAATACGCACGTGCCATCACGGCTCTTCTGGAAAAGCAGGCAACCCGTCATGTCAACCCCCAAAGAGTCCTCTGAATGAGAGACCATCAATGCCTGCCACTCTGGGATTTGAGCCAAAATTGTTTCTGGAATCACAAACCCCATACTCAGGCAAGAGGAAGAAAGGGAGCGTTGACTTTCAAGACTGTATCGCCAAACAACGTTTCCACTGGAGCTGGAGTTAGCAAGGGTCCAGGTGGAACAGAGCCAGCAGTGTGGGGGTCAGCAAGTCACAGTGCCTGGACACAGCAGAATAGGGTTTCTCCAGGAAGTAGTTTGGTTTCCGGGTCAAAGACAAAGGGCTCACAGTTCTACGTCCTTGTTTTCTATATTGATGAAAATTTTTACTGTGTTTACTCAGTAGCAGAACAAACAGACTCTGGCTTATGGTTTTATCATTTATGTTGCTGATTTCTTGTACTCTGGTGGTCCTACAGCATCTCTGACAGCAAAACATCATCCCCTCTGGGAAGCCGAGAGGGTATCCACTGCATGATCCAGAGTTCTGCTGAGAGGGGCTCCCCTCTAGCTCTTCACTCCTCATTTTGGGGCACTGTCACTGCTGTCCACCACCAGGAGCTTCCCTGGCCTGATCTGGTGCCCTGGCTCTGTTATCTGTGCTCAGCATCAGGGAAGCAGCCTGGGGACCCAGAAAAGAAGGTGCTGGCGACAAGAAAAGACTGTCCCTCTTGGCATCAGCATGTCTGTTCCAACTCTGGCTCCATGGACTGCCATCCTGGCTAGAGGGCCCAGGCAGGCAGAGCAGATGCCTGCACGCCTGGTGGTGAGGTGGACCTGGCCCGAGAGTGGAGTGGAGGCTCAGGTCCTGCAATGCCTCAGACTGGGCAGGGAAAGGATGGGCATTAAAACCAAGAAATACCTCCAAAAATGGTTTTGACCTCAAGGATGGGAAACAAGTCTTCCCTCCCATATACACCCTCTGTGATTATGATGGCTATGTGGCTAGAAGGAGGGCAGAGTCTACTTTTTGTTATTGAGGTCGCATCGTTAGCTATTGGAAAGACATCTATGAAAGCAGCCTTTTCTCAGAGAGTTTCCTTTTGCTAGTCTAGTGTAATTGGCAGCATAAATTTGGTGGGGAGAGAGGGGGTGTTGGAAGGATAGAGATGTTTGTAAGATTACCATGGAGTTCTCCAGATGGAGAAAAGAGAGTCCTACATGAATCTCATCCCTACTGTTCTTCCTGGGATAAGGATAATAATAAAATGCTGCCCCTCCTCAGGGCAAGCCCACTGGGACAGAAAACATCTGCACTCCTTACACCAAAAGCACAGTTAACCACTGGCAGATCCAACACATTCCTGCTGTGCCTTCAGCTGGGTCTTATTCATTGTCTCCACGACTTCCTTCTCATTAAACCCATTTGAGACCATAAAAAAGTTTGCTCAATGGAGCGGCTTTCTGATGTAGGAGTCAAAAGATGAGTCCGAACCCTCCGCCTGCATGATGTGGACAAGTCTCTTGAGCCCTTGGAGCCCAAGAAATCCAGATAATGTTCAATGCGGAGACTAGAACCACTCGAGGGTGGAGCAAAGGCATCCTCTACAAAGGATGCTCCCGAGACTGTCTCAGAAATCCAGGCCCAGAGGAGCAAGAACAGACATTCACATGAAGAACCTACTTGCATCCAGTTCCACATCAAATCTCTTTGGAGAAAAAGTAACTGCTGGGAGCCTCCACCCTGCTCCTCTGCTGGGGGCAAAGTGAGGGGTGCACCGAGAGCAGGGGCCAGGCTCAGGCACCAACCACGCTAACCCAAGCTTCTGGGGCACCTGGACACCCAGTCCTCAAGAGGCTCATGTGCAGGTCGCCAGCCTGAATCTGGTGATCCCAGGAAAGGAAGTGGAAGAAAAGACAATGATCCATAAAAATTAGACGGGGCCATGATACACAGACCTACTCTTTTCCTATCCTCTCTCCATTTAAAGAATAGAGACATCGTACAGTATTTCCAAATCCTACAAACACTAAAACTCTCAAGTTCAAACTGACACATAGCAGGCACCTAATAAATACTTGCTAAATGAATTTATGCACTAACAGCAAGGAATTTATGTTTTACAAAGAACGAAAGCTACTTCATTATAAAATCCTCCTCGTTTGTTTGCACATCTGCATAAGTGTGTGAGTTAAGGTCACCTAGTCACAAAATCACATTGTTTCAAGCTTGAAGAGATCATAGAAATCATCTGTTTCAGCTTCATCACTTAACAGATGTGCACAAAATAAGGTAAAGAAAATAAAGACCAGAGAGGGAAGCAACCTAAACATCACACAGCTAGACCAGCAGTCAGACCACAGCCTGCTGTCTCAGCTTCCAGGCTGAGCCCATTTCATGCTGTTGCTGTGCCTACCTCCCTGGGGTCGAGAGGAGTGAAACAGCTCAGACTCAGGCCTAAGCAGGGCTGTCCTGGAGTGTCGCATTTTTCTTCTACAGCCGATTGCTGAGGACTACGGACAGCGGGACTTAAGAAATTGGAAGGATGAACACAGATGCTCTGACATAGCCCAAGAGATGCTTACCCAAAAAAAGAGATCAGAATGTGGGTACACACGTAGAAAGAAATCCCTGTTATCAATTTACCCTGACTTCTTTTCTTCTGTCTCCCCTAACTAACAGAATGCATGGGGAAATAAGTTGTTTTTAATTCAAGAAATTGAAGGTTATGTTTATTAAAGAATATTTTTTTTTTTTTGAGGAAGATTAGCCCTGAGCTAACTACTGCCAATCCTCCTCTTTTTGCTGAGGAAGACTGGCCCTGAGCTAACATCCGTGCCCATCTTCCTCTACTTTATATGTGGGCCGCTGCCACAGCATGGCTTGCTGAGCGGTGCCACATCCGCACCTGGGCTCCGAATCGGCGAACCCCGGGCCACCAAAGCGGAACATGCACACTTAACCGCTGCACCACCAGGCCGGCCCCTATTAGAGAATTTTTTAGGATAGCAGAAATACCAAAGTTCTGTAAAATTAATTTCACTTTTACGTCACTCACTGCGTTCATTCCTTCATTCCTCCGACAGCCGAGTGCCCTCTATTTGCACAGCGTTTAGAAGGTTATAAAAATGAACCAGACACTGACCCTGCCCTTCTGCTATAGCAACATAGGACACACACAAAAGAAGGTAAAATTCACCAGGAGAAGGCACTAAAAAAGCACGAGGGCATGGACTTGTACCCAGCAACAAAAAGGAACCAATTATTGACACACGTGACTTGGATGAACTCAGAGGCATTCAGCTGAGTGAAGAAACCAACCTCAATATGACATTCTCAAAAAGACGAGACCACATGATGGAGCCGCTAGGGGACTGCGGTGGTCAGGCGGGGGCAGGATGGGGTACGAAGGGCAGCACCACGGAGCATTTGGCTGATGGAGCTGCTTTGTACGCTGATTGTGGTGGTTACACGTGTTAAAGTTCATAGAACCACACCCCCCAAAAAAGCCAATTTTACAGTATGATAATTTAAAAAATAAAATTGGGGGCCAGCCCCATGGCCAAGTGGTTAAGTTCGTGGGCTCTGCTTTGGCGGCCCAGAGTTTTGCTGGTTCGGATCCTGGGCGCGGATACGGCACCAGTAGTCAGGCCACGTTGAAATAGCATCCCACATACCACAACTAGAAGGACCCACAACTAAAATATACAACTACATACTGGGGGGATTTGGGGATAAAAAGCAAAAAAAACCCACAAAGATTGGCAACAGTTGTTAGTTCAGGTGCCAATCTTTAAAAAGATGAAAAAAATAAAAAATAATAAAATTGAAAAAATGTAGCACTATGTGCATTCAGAGGAAAGGCAAGCTAGGTCTAGCTGCGGTGCCATCGGAAGACAGCTGATCAGGCTGCGGGGTGGGAGACGGGAGCAGGGGAACATCTCGGGCAAAGAGAAGAAGCCGAGCAAAGACACCGCGGTGGGAAGGCGTTGCCGACATGCCAGAAGGGGGTGGCTCTGGCAGGCCAAGGCAGGGAATGCAGGGGGAGGAACAGGGAGCTGCGGCAGCAAATCATTAGCCACTCGTTTAACTGTCTCCACACCGTCCAATGGGACGTCATTGTGTCGCGTGGACCGGGCAGCTCACTGGAACAGGAGATGAGAGCCTCTCTGAAGATTAGAAATCTTGAGAACTCCAAGGTGCTGGTCCTGCTCACAAAAACCAATGTGGCACTAGGAATGGAAACTTCCCCATTCCTGGCATCTGTTCTGAGAGGGAATTCTGTCCTATAACTTTCAAAATGTCTTGACTTGGAATAAGAGGATCAGAGACTATGAGAGCTGGAAGAAAATTTACACATCATTTAGCTTGTGCTTGTTGAGTCAGGGAGCCTTTAAGAACCTGAAATAAAAGCTCCCTACTCTTTCTCCAGAAAAAGACACAGAGAGACCCAGTTCTGCAAAAAATTTTCAGAGATTCCTAAACTCCTTGACTCTCACCCTGGATACACTGTCACCAGTCTGGCTGTCAGACCGTCCACAGGTCCCAGATTAAGATTCCCAGACACAATCCCCAAAGGCCTGGACTCCCCCAGGTCACAGATCTCACGTAGAATGTGTCATCTCCAGCACAGCCCACCTGGCCCAGCCCCATCTGTGACGAGGAGCCTGGATGTGGCACCAAAGAAAAGATGGTTCCTCTTTGGAACTGAGTCAAATGTTGAGTTACTAGAAATAATTCAAGGCTGGGTGGCAAGGGACAGAGCTGGCATACTGTCTTGCGGCACTAAAATGGCAGTTCAGATATTTCTACCTGCAGCTGAGTTGGGCTTTAGTTACAGAAGGGCCTGTCCCTGCAGCCACCGGCTCTGTCACTGCAGTGTGTAATGGGGCAAGCGGCACAGGGAGCAAAGATGAGCTCACACTTCTAGAGGGCGTTGGGATTCCCGGGAAAAGGAGCCTGTCTCCAGCTTGTTCACAGTTGACTGAATCTCCAACCCCCTCAGGCCTCCTGGGCTATTTATAGCCTCACACCGAAAACACAAACTGTTGTTTGCAGCTTTTCCAAGGCCTAGCCCAAGGCTCTGCTTCGATTCGGATTTCCATATGTGCAGACATGGAGCAAGTAATGGGACTGCCTTCTGATGCGGTTTCAACCAGCGCTGGACGTGGTCACCCCAGAACATGAGCGCCTGGGAGCGAAGCCTGGGCCTCGCCTTTCCCACGCCACCAGGGCCAAGGGCGCTGGCCCCCAGAGGGTCCCGGGAGCCCAGCTGCCCTGATCACATGCTGCCCCCAGCAGGCCGGCCCCTCCGTGGAGTGGCCCCAGAGAACCCACGAGATGGGCAGGCTCCTCCTCCCACGCGGACGGGTCTATTTTAAGAGCTGTATTTTTAGGACGAGCAAATGCGCTGGGTTTCTATATTGCAAGATCACAGCCTCTCGTGGCAGCTGCACTGCCAGGCCTCCTTGGCTCCAACTTCGGAGGATGCTTTCAGCCAGCTGTTTGTGGCTTGGGCTTTAAAAGGAGGAGTCGAGGAGGGCAGCGTTATGGGGTGGTTTGGGGCCTGGAACAGTAGAGGCAAGAGATGAAGGAAAATTCTGCCAGCTCCTGGAAGCTGAGAATTGCAAAGGCATCCTCATCCTCACTGCCAGGAACATATGAAGAACCAACAGACTGTAAAGGGCCCTATCCACACCGGGGAGGCAGTGAGCCGGGTACCCCAAAGTTCAACTCCTGGTTCCATCCTGACTACCTCTGTGACCTGCAGCCGGGAGCAGAACAGCTCTGAGCCTTGCTCACTTGCACACTGAGTGAGCACAGCCAGGCCTACCTTATGGGGCCATTGTGAATGAGGGAGATGGAGCATGGAAACCCTTTCATCCTGATGACTTACCTGAGGGGTAGGTATTCTGCTTGCATCCTTGTGATGCCTTCAGAATCGTTCCATTGTGGGAAAGAGCACAGGGTCCCCAGGAAGCCTTCCTCTTGGCTCTCTCCTCCACGGCACACTCAGGCCGGTGACTAGCTGAGAGGCAGCCCTAGTTGTGGCCCTCCTTTCGCCGTCCCCATCCATCAGCCAGGCCCTCCCCATCCATCACCTAACACCACATCTGCCTCGAGTCTCTCCCCAGCCCAGTCCATCCTACACAACACCACCTAGGTGAGCATTCTAGAACACAAATCAGAGGATGTCACTCCTCTGCTCAGAGGCTTTCTGTCTCCCAGGATAAAATGCAACTTCTTTAAGCCTCTCAGGCAAACCAGGCTCATTCAAAACCTTATCCAACTCAACAACAACAAAAACAACTCGATCCAAAAATGGGCAAAAGACTTGAATAGACATTTCTCCAAAGAAGATATGCAAATGGCCAACAGCACATGAAAAGATGCTCAACATCACTAGCTGTCAAGAAAACAATGAGATACCACTTCCCACATATTAGGATGGCTATTATCAAAACAAACAAACAAAAAAAACAACAGGAAATAAGTGTTGGTGAGAATGTGAAGTAATTGGAACCCCTGTGCATTGCTGGTAGGAATGTAAAATGGTGCAGCCACTATGGAAAACAGTATGACTGTTCCTCGAAAAATTAAGCAGAATTACAATATGATCCAGCAATCCCACTTCTGGGTATAGACCCAAAAGAACTGAAAGCAGGGACTCAGACAGATATTTGCAGAACAATGTTCAGAGCAGCATTAATCACAATAGCCAAAAGGTGGAAACAACTCAAATTGTCCATGGAGGGATGAATGGATAAACAAAAGGTGATGTATCCATACAATGGAATACTATTCAGCCTTAAAAAGGAAGGAAATTCTCATACACGAACCTTGAGGACATTATGCTAAGTGAAACAGGCCAGACAAAAAAAACAAAAATATATATATATATATACACACACACATATAATATACACTATATACTATATTTGATATACTATATTCTATATTTATATAGTATATACTATAAATATATATACTATATATAAATATAAATGTATAAATATAAATATATACTATATTTAGTATATAGTGTGTGTACATATATATATATATATATAGTGGAATCATACCAGATATATATATATACAGTCAAATCCTAGAGATCCTAGGATAGTCAAATCCAAAGAGAAAGAAAGTAGAAGGGTGGTTATCAGGGACTGGGGAAGGGGAAATGGGGAGTTAGTGTTGAATGGGGATAGAGTTTCAGTTTGGAGTAATAAAAAAGTTCTAGAGATGGATGATGGTGTGATGGGAGCACAACAATGTGAATGTACTTAATGCCACTGAACTGCACACTCAAAAATGGTTAAAATGGTAGATTTTATGTTGTGTACATTTCACCACAATTTTGAAAAAAGACAACCTCATTCAAGGCTGCATTTCCAATCTCACCCCAAAACTGGGGTCTCCAGGAACCACCAAAATGCCTGCTGGGGTCCGGAAACACACCGTGTAGTATCTCATTTCTGTGCCTTTGCTCAGATGCTCACTCTGCCAGGTGGGGGAGAGGAAGGACTTCCACTCAGCAGTTCAACAGATTCATTCAAATATTTATCAAGCACCTGATATGTGGAAGCCCGTGATCTAGGTGCTGGGGACACTGATGAGAAGAGAAACACTAATCCCTATGCCCATGGAACTTCCATTCTAAAGGAGAGAAAGAAAATAAACAGGGTAAGTGAGTAAACCAGCATCACCTGTGGCTTATAAGATAGTGATAGTGCAAGGGAGAAAAACAGAACATGGGGAGAGATAGGAAGTGTCTGAAGGGAGGTGTTAAAACTGTCACTGGTGGCCTGGAAAGGGCTCACTAGAGAGGTGAAACTGGGGGAGGAACAAATAATAATGGCTCACATGGAGGAAGGAAGTACCTATTCCGAGTCTGGTCCCATCCCATGAGCCTTCCATGCATCATCTCACGGACTCTTAGGCCATATTTTCTCCGTTTTGCAGATAATGAAACAGGGTCTTGTGTTAAGCAACTAAACAATGCAAGATGAGGGGAAGAGCATTTCCAGAAGATGGAAAAGAAAGGGTGGCAAATGAAAATAGCCACACTCAGCGACCCCAATGCAGGAAGAGTGAGCTCAAGGCCAGCACGGCTGGAGCAGAGGGCAGGAGGGGGACTAAACAGGAATGGAGGCCAAGAGAGGCAAGTGGAGGATTGAGAGGACCCACAGGCCTGGAGATAGGTAGAAGGACTTTGCCCCTTCCTCTTGGTGATATGGGATTCATTGGAGGTTCTGAGCACAGAGTGACCTTGATCTTGGTAGAATCAATCTGGCTGCCAGGTTGACAAAAGACTGAAGAAGGACAAAGGAAGAAGCATGGAAAGCAGGTAGGAGGTGGCTACAACTACTAAAGTGACAGATGCTGGTCATGTGGGCGTGTTGAAAGGTGGTGAGATGCAAGACACATTTTGAAGGTGGAGCCAACTGACAGGGTTTGTTGATGGATTGGACATGTGGAGACGGAGGAAGGGGTACTCAAAGATGATCCCAAGGTTTTTGGCCTGAGACACCAGAAGGATGAAGTTGACACTAACTGAGATGGGAAGGAGAGTCAGGAGATCAGATCTGGGGAGAAATAAAAGAAAAGCTGGGTTTTGGACTGTTGACAAGTGAAGGCATCAGAGAAGCTGTTGGATGGGCTAGTCTTGAGTTCACGAGAGAAGTTCAGGCCACAGACACCTAGTTGGAGGACGTATTTAGAGGCTTGAGCCCGAGTGTGAGTGGTAAATAGAGGAAATCCAAGGACAGATCCAGGAGTACTACAAGATTTAGAGTTGGGGGGAAGAGGAGAAGCTGGCAAAGGAAACTGAGAGAGAAGGAACCCCAAGAGGTGAGAGGAAAGCTGAGGAAGTCCGTGTGACAACCAGGGCGGCAGCAGAAGAAAGCATCGCAAGGAGGAGGGGCCCAGCACTGCAGGCAATAAGGAGATGACTAAGAAGTGACCATGAGATCAACAATACACAGGTCACAAGTGACCTGGAGAACGCACTGTGGGTGGCATGCTGGGGTGAGAGTCAAAGTGTGGCACACTCACAGGAGAACAGATCAGTTGGCACTATAGGGACTGGCAACTCTTTCCCAGAGTCTTACCACAAAGGAGGAGAGAAACGGGCAGTAGCTGGAGGGAAGTGAGGTCAAGAGAGGGGTCGTTTTTAATAGATGATTTTTATTTCGTCCTTTTACAACTTTCTAAACTTTCCAAATTTCTGTATATTACTTTAAAAAACATTTTTATGGTGATAAAATATCCATAACATACAATTTACTGTCTTAACCATTTTTTAAGTGTACAGTCAGTGGTAGTAAGTACATTCACATTGCTGTGCAACTATCACCACCATCCATCTCCAGAACTTTTTATCTTCCCCAACTGGAACTCTGCCCCCGCTAAGCAACTCCCATTCTCCCCTCTCTCCAGCCCCCAGCAACCACCATTCTACTTTCTGCCTCTAGGATTCTGACTACTCTAAGTAGCTCAAGGAAGTGGAATCAAACAGTATTTGTCTTTGTGACTGGCTTATTTCACTTAGCATCACATCCTCAAGGTTCATCCATGTTGTAGTATGTATCAGAATTTCCTTCCTTTTTAAGGCTGAATAATATTCCATTGTATGGATCTACCACATTTGTTTATTCATGCATCCGTGGATGGACACTTGGCTTGTTTCCACCTTTTGGCTATTGTGAATAATGCTGCTGTGAACACTGGTGTACAAAAACCTCTTCGAGACCCTGCTTTCAGATCTTTTGGGTATATACCCAGAAGTGGAATTGCAGGATCATATGGTAATTCTATTTTTAATTTTTTGAGGAACAGTCATACTGTTTTCCACAGCAGCTGCACCATTTTACATTCCCACCAACAGTGCACAAGGGTTCCAATTTTTCCACATCGAGAGGGATATTTTTAAGAGGGAAGAAATCATAGCATGTTTGTATGCTGATGGGAAGATCCAGGAAAGAGAGAAAAATAGATGCTTGGGAAGGCAGGAGTCCAAGATCAAGAACAGCAGTGGAGGACAGAGCCAGGGCCTCCTGGAAACTGCAAAGAAGGTTGTTCCCGGGCACAGGTGCGGGAGCTAGCAGGTTTGGAGCCCGAGGAAGTTCTCTGTTGATGATCTCTGCTTAGCAAGGTCATCAGCCAAAAGAAAGCAGAAGTGCTGGGGATTTGAGGAGAGGGAGAAGTACGTAAAAGTTGCCTTGGAGAGTGGGAGGAGAGGACAGGGGACCACAGGGAGCTGGCTGGGCAGCATCACTGGACTGTGGAGGCAGCACAGTGACAGCGACCTCTCCAGCCGTGCTCAGCTGCACGTGTACAAGTGAGAAGCAAGATGAGAGCTGATTTAACCAGGGCTGTGGTTTTACCAAGTGAGTACGATGAACTGAGAAAGGAACCAGAGTCAGAAAGAGCATGATAAGTGGCATTTAATCAAGGAGGGAGGGAAGTGAGAAACAAGGGGTGAGGTTGGGAAGAGGCCCCTCATGGCATCAATGGTTGTAGTCCCAGGAGTGTCAGGGAACTTGGAGGAGGGAGCCAGAGAGATGGGACGTGGTATTTGGAGAGTGGACTGTTTGCAAACTCAGAATTAGCAGGATATGTGACTACTGGTAGGGACAGTAGGTAGGGATATATTAATGAGTGTCTCCACCTGCCAGCCTCTGAGTGACAGGACGGATGGCACCTCCCACCTCACAGAGCTTACATTCCAGTGGGGAAATGGACCAAAAAGGAAAAGAATGAAAAAATAAAATAGCTACAAACTGCAATAAATGTCATGAAGGAAATAAACTATGAGATAGAGAACTGGGAGGGGCGTATTTAAATAGAGAGCTTAGGGGTGGTCTCTTGAAGAGGTGATGTTCCAGCTGAGACCTGAATGATGAGAAGGGACCAACTTGTGTGTACAGTATTGAGGGAAGGTCCAGGTATCTGCAGAATAGAGAGCAATGGGGAAAGGGGCCAGAGATGGTGCTAGAAAGATGGGAAGGGGCCTTCAGGCCATCATGAGAGGTCCAGAAGCTTATTCTGAGGGCAGTGGGAGTATCTGAAGAGTTTTCATAGCAAAATAACAGAATCCAAACTGAAATATCTAATCATCGATTCAACCACAACATTAGTAAGAACAGCCACAAAGTGCGCAGCAGCTTCTCTCTGAAGTGATGGGGCCAAGACAGAAATTAGTAAAGAGAGCTCCCACACACAACAGGGGCTGCCACACCAGGAGGCGTCTGCAAGGACAGCTGTTGGGATGTTTGGGACTAGAATTTTTGCCCCAAGAATCAGGACTGGACAGCAGAAGCCGTCCTCTGCCAGCACTGCACTTGGGCCCAGACATCCATAAGGCATCGAGCCCAGCCACCAACCAGGTCACAGGTGCCACAAGAGCTCTGTCCACTGCTTGCTCCACCCACAAGGGTCCTGCTGAAATGGAAGGGAAGGTGATTGGGAGGCTGAGTATAAGAAGCTGTTAGCAAGAAATCTGACTACTTGGAAATGTGCAAAAAGGAAGGCTGGTGGGTGTGGAAGTGGGGAATAAATCACAACAGCTAGCACATAAAGAGCATCTATTCCAAGCCAGGTCCTCCTCTATGAGCCTTCCATGCATTATCTTGTGGACTCTTGGGCCAAGTATATTTTCCATTTTACAGATAATAAAATGGCGACTCACACCACACAGCTGGCAAGCAGTAGAGTGGAGATTTGAACTCAGGTCTTTCTGGTTCCAAAGTCCATTTGCCAAACAGTTGAGCTAACAAAAATCAGGAAGCAGTCAGGCTGTTTTCAGAAAAGGTCTCCTGGCACCCTCCAGCTGACCCAACCTGGGAGTGTCCAGAGAAGGCTCCTGGAGGAGGTGACACCTGAGCCCACATCCATGGTTGCCAAGTACAGCCGAGCCTGGGCAGCGTGGGGGTGAGAGCTGAGAGGCCTGAGCTCTGGATGCAAAATAAGGAGCACAGTCAGGGAGCCAGACGGGGCCTTAATTCTCGCACTCTCTGCAGCATCTTCAGTCAAGTCCTCCCCCTTCCCTGGGCTTCAGCTTTCTGAAGATCCAGGGAGCCCTCCCAGGGGCAACGCCTGGCAAGCCCATGGTTCGTGGTTATACCTGAGGACATCCGCCCTGGGGACAAGTCCAAAGGAGGCAGAAGTCTCAGATCCCACCCAGCGCTTGAACTCAGCCACGGGACAGGCCTCTTCTCTGTCCACACTGGCCCAGTCCCTGGACATCTCCAAACACCTCCAAGGGACAGTGCTCTCGAATCCGCAACTGAGGCCCAGAGGCCTGCTCCTCAAGAGGGAGCTCCGTGAGGAAAGTGGGCTGGAGCCCCAGAGTGAGGACATCGGGGAGAAGAGACCCCCTGATGCAGAGGTAGAGCCTGGACCCAGGGGCTCTGGGAGAGAAGCAGACCCAAACCTGCAGCCGCATCACTCAGAGGGTGCTCAGAAGCTCTGCACCAAGCAGCTGATCGGTGCCTGTGTCTTAGCCACGAGACAAGCTGGGGAGCTCGGCCCGGATTAGGGGACTGGGCTCTGCGTGGCACAGGGCACAGGTGCGACGTGGCTGATGGGCGCACCCCTGAGCTTCCTGAAGCTGCGTGTTCCGGTGCAGCAGCTGTAGCCTGAAGCTCGCCCCTTTCCAAGGCTGCAGCCCATCATGTCCCGAGGCCACCATGGCACAGGGGCCCAGCAGCAGAGCAGGATTGGCAGCCTGGGCAGCCCAGATGGCATTAAGAGGAAAATGCAGAGGGGGAAGGCACTCAGCGAGCCCCTCAGACAGGGCACTGAAGCATAGACAGGAGCTTTCTTCCGCCACCGAGTTAGACCCTGGTCCTGGAACCAAACAGCCCCTGAGAGGACTCCGAGCCCAGATTTCTCGACTGCCCATTCCCATGCCTCGCCTCCAGGAGCACCTGTTCTCTGACTTGACCTTGAGTCCCATTCTCCAGGGCATTAATGGGAGGGGGGCAGGAGGGAGTGGACACGGAAAGGCAGACATCCCAATCCCCACCCTCGGGTCCAGAGCAGATGCCTCTCGGTGCCCCACACTGAAGCTGAAGGAGCGCCTGCTGTCGGGTGCCAGCCTGCCTTGTACTGAGGAGCAAACGGGGCCAGGAGAGGGAAGGGATGTGCCCTGCGAGCCCTGAGCTCACTGTTAACTGTAGGCCTGTCAAACAGAGCTGTGCATCCAGATCCCAGGGTTGAGGCCCCCAAACCCGCATATTTATCAAGTCACCCAGATAACTCCGCTGCAACCAGCTGGTCCCATGGCAGAGAGGCAGGGCTCATGGGCCCCAGGGAAAGGGAAGGGCAGGTTTAAGTTGACCTGTTTGTCACCATGCTTGCTTCTCTCATTCTCTCTCTCTCCCTCACACACACATGCACACACACACACACACATGCACACATGCACAAGCATACACACAAGCTCTGGCCTGTCCCTCCAGACAGACCAGCCTGCCTCAAAGAGGCCACCAGAGTTTCCACACTCCCTCCTGCGCCAGCCCTGGGTCCAGCCCCCATAGCTCCCATCCCCCCGCTCCCTCCCCAACGCAGCCCCTGGGGAAGCAGGCCTGGCTCCACCCCAGAGCTGCCTGGACTCCAGAGCAGCCGGGACAAGGAGAGAAAATAGGGATGTTCCCTCTGCCAGTCCTGGCCAAGCCCCGCCTCCCCAGAGCCGGGAGCAGGGCCAGTGCTGAACTGGGGGAGGAAAGGCAGAAAGAAAAGGACAATGAAGGAAAAGAGCAAAGCCAGCCCGGAAAGATGGGGCAGAAACCAAGTAGCCCAGAAAGCCCCCCAAGATCCGAACTCCCTCAGAGTCACCAGTCCTGATGCTGTGCTGAGAGCAGGGGGCCCAGGGGAGAACTCAGAGGGCCGCGCCCACCTGTGCTGTGGACCGCAGCCCAGGGACTGTAACCAGGTTCTGCAGTGGAGGCCCCACACTGCTCTGAGGAATCAGGATTGTCACAGTCATGTCGTAGATGGGGAGGCTGAGACTCTGCAAGGGCCATGACATTAACTAAGGTCACGCAGCCATAAGTAACCCACCAGCTTCCTCGCTCCTCTCCCACCCATGAGCTGCCGCCTCTGGGGCAAAGGCAGAAGCACAGCAAAGGGGCCGTGACCCTGGGCTCCCTTGCCAACAGTCAGTGGCCAAGCAGCCCCTTCTGACCCACGGTGGGGGCAGACAGGTGCCAGAGCCTCCGAGGGCTCCTCACCCAGGAAAGTTGGCAGGAGGACTGAGCGTCTATTTATTTCTCTTAGTTTCTTCTCCAGCACTAAACCATAACATTTATTGTAAGGTCACTTAAAGCATATAAATTAGGTTAAAGACTCCATTCACTAAATAGCTCAGATAGTTATGGATTCTACCATAAGTGAGCAGAAAGCTAATTCTTTCTGCACCTAATAATATGAAATAATCATCTTAAATGAATATTTTACAGTTTGCATTTATTAGCAATCCAGTTCCTTTCAGAGCCACTTGTAAGAGGTCCCAATGCCTTACGAAATTGAAACAATCCAGAGGAAACCATTAACTTGTAAAAGTTCTACTGATTCAGGATAGATAATGGGGTTAGGATGTGCTCACCAGTCCCCAGTCAGGGTTCTCTGCAGAGGCTGCTCAAGGCCCAGCCGCCTGGGCTCACCTGCCTGGCCAGGTCCAGCTCCTCCCATCTCCCAGAAACTTCCTGCAGAGACAGGCAGGTCTCCTGCCCCACACAGAGCACAGCACGTCCCTGGCCTGTCCATGAATCTCCCCTGGTGTCTTGTTCATGTCAATTCAAACAAGAAACCAACAAGCCACAGAACTTTTGTTCAGCACATGCTCTGTGCGAGGCGCTGCATCTGCTCTGTCTCCAGGACACTCCTGCCGTGCTCAGGGCTCACTCACCCCTTTGCTGATGCCTCCAGCTCAGAGTTCTCTTTGCCTCCTCTCATTTCTGCACAAACTGTTTCTCTGCATGACTCACCCAGCACTTATCTTGTATCCGCTGTGTGGTTCTAGAAGAATCTCATTGGGGTAAATCTGAGGTGTCAGATAGGAATTAAAGGTTCCTTAGGAGGATGGCTTCTTTTCCACATCCATTCTACCCACCGAGTGCCCGGACAGCACTGACCACAAGGTCAACCCTCCATCACCTCCCTGCATTCCGAGAGCAACACACAGACTGAGGCAGGGCTCCACGTCTTCCCCTTAAAATCTCTCCTTTCCTCCCCCTGGATTAGGAAGGTGTGCACACCCCAGGCCTCCCTTTTGTCCACTCTCGGTGTCCGTCTGTGCTCAGGATGCACCATACATACTAATGGTGCGATGTGCTGTTTTTCAGGTCTTAGAAACTCTAGGTGTTTTGTAGGTCAATTCATTAACAATCATTAAGAACATATTACGTGCAAAGGCCTGGGGTGGGGGCAGCAAATGGAATGAGCCACTGGTCTCCCTCCCTCACTTATAACCTAGTAAGGAGGGTTGGTAGACAAGGGCAAAGGCACCGCAGGCAGGCTAGTGTTGGTGCTATAAGAGGCAAAGCAGGATGCTGGGAGCCCACCGAGGGGCCTTCAGGAAGGAGGTGACACCTGAAGAGGATTTAATGACAGAGTGGCCCTCTTCTCAGAGTTGGTCTGTTTCCTTCCAAACAAATAATCATGCACCCCAGCATCTTTCCCTATTGGCCCCAACTACCAGGGCACTGGTAGCTAAACATAAAGCCAACTACAATAATGTTATCAATATTATTTTTTTTATTTTTTACTTCTGTCTGGTAGCCTTGTTGAAAAGTGAATTTTATTATAAGCTATCACAAATCCTTCCTGGAAGCAAACGGGATATAAACCAAAGTAAATAAATAGGTCCTCTGACCAGGAAAAAAAAATACTGTAAAAATTGTATGTTTCCAATGTTTGATTTGATAAGGGGGTAAAGGAGAAATCATAGAATGCGAGTGTGGAAGACGAAGGAAAGAGAAATCCTGTGGCTCTGATGGAGACAGGCTCCTGCCCTCAACGGCTCCATGTGGAGGTGAGCTCAGGCTCAGCAGGTGCAGAAGTCCCTCATGACAGGTGATCAGAGCTCAGTCACGGCAAGTCCCCAGCACTGGTGGCGGCCCGAGGGACAACTCCTCCAGCTCACCTTCTCATCCCCATTCAACTGTGTTCCCAAGCTTGCCTCAGGGATGGGTGAGCTTCTTCCTCAGCTCTATCATTTTCCTTACAATTACTGAGCTAATTTCTATGCCTGGGCCTCAGGGTAATTCTGAAAGGAGTACAGGGTTTGGTTTGGTTTTGCCTTTTCATCAAAAAAACAATAAAAGCAGGGCCAGCCTGGTGGCACAGCGGTTAAGTACGCACGTTCCGATTCAGTGGCCAGGGTTCGCTGGTTCGGATCCCAGGTACGGACATGGCACCGCTTGGCAAGCCATGCTGTGGTAGGCGTCCCACATATAAAGTAGAGGAAGATGGGCATGGGTGTTAGCTCAGGGCCAGTCTTCCTCAGCAAAAACAAGAGGATTGGTGGTAGTTAACTCAGGGCTAATCTTCCTAAAAATAAATAAATAAATAAATAAAAACAATAAAAGCAATAAAGCCTGCCACCTTCCACTCAATAGGATTTCTAGAACTAATGCCACACTCTCACAAAATACCACCACTTATTTTTTTCTTCTTTCTACTTTTCTGTACTTTCTGAGTTTTCTGTGATAAGTATTAGTCCTTAACGGGAAAAAGAAAACTCTAATCTTAAAAATCTCTTTGCTCACCAGATCTTACCATCCAGGGTTTTAAGATCAGTCAGGAGAATCAGAAGACATCCCATTGCCCAAGGCAAGACTAGATTTAAATCTGGAAAGTTTTCAAACCCAAATGCTGCACGCAGGTCTAAGAAGGAATTCCCAGTTTCTTCTAAATCTAGCTAAGTCCAGAACACAGCACTAATGTGTCCCCCCACCCTCTTCCCTTCCCCTTCAAATGCTTCAGGCCAGCCTCAGCCACGGCTGCTCTATCCCTCCCTGGCCTCTCTATGTTCTTCCTCCCTCACACTTCCCTGCCCTGGTCTGTTCCGCACCAGCTCCTACTCAGCCAGTTCGGATAGCTGCTGCTCTGCCCAGGATGCTCCTTCCTCCAGACCCTGTGTTCTGCTTGCCTGGATTCTGTGAATACCTGTGTGCAGGTGAGTGCTTAATCCATGTGTCAGATGGGCTTACTCTGAGTACCTAGGACTTGTAGTGGCCCTGGCTGGAAACATTTTTTCCCCTTTTCTTTGCTGCGTGATACTGTCAGTCTTAGATGCTCTGGCTACTATAAAAAAATACCATAGATTAAGTGGCTTAAACAAAGAAATTAATTTCCTCACAGTTCTGGAAAATGGAAAGTTCAAGATCAAGGTCCAGCACGGTCCAGTGTCTGGTGAGGCTTTCTTCCTGACTTGCAGATGGCCGCCTTCTTACTATGTCCTCACATGGCAAAGAGAGAGCAAACTCTGTTCTCTTCCTCTTCTTTTTTTTTTTTTTTTTTAAAGATTTTATTTTTTCCTTTTTCTCCCCAAAGCCCCCCCGGTACATAGTTGTGTATTCTTCATTGTGGGTTCTTCTAGTTGTGGCATGTGTGACGCTGCCTCAGCATGGTCTGATGAGCAGTGTCATGTCCGCGCCCAGGATTCGAACCAACGAAACACTGGGCCGCCTGCAGCAGAGCACGCGAACTTAACCACTCGGCCACGGGGCCAGCCCCTCTTCCTCTTCTTTAATGGCACTAATCCCATCATGGGGTCCCACTCTTATGATCTCATCTAACTCTAATCACCTCCCAAAGGCCCTACCTCCAAATACCCTGGCAGTTAGGGTTTCAACATAAGAATTGGAGGAGACACAATTCTGTCTTTGTTTCAAGGTCGCTGCCTGCAGGGAGCTACCTTGGCCCCCCTAGACTGGGTTAGTCCCCTTCCTACCTATCCCCTACTGTCTGTATACCACTTTTTATCATTATCTGTATATTGATTGGGCTTCTCCTTCACACCCAGCAGATAAGATCAGTGAAGGCCAAGACTAGACCCATCTTGCCCATCAGTGTACCCCAGCACCTGACACAGAGGCTTACTGTGTTCAGAAAGTACTTGTTGAAAGAGAGAAGAAAGGAGAAAAGGAAGGAAGAAGAGAGAGAGGGAGGGAGAATTTAATGAATTAATTCATCAATAGGTTGATGGGTCATTTCTCCCAGATAACTGAACCTGGACTCCCTGGAGGCTCCAAGGGGGCCCCATCCTCTTCATCTCACCAGGAGCCTTCAAATGGGCACTTAGCATCAGTCAGGTTTTAGCAAATGGAGTACCTGCCTAGAAAACTGGCCTGAGTGTAATTTGATGACCCAAAAGCCTGGCTCCAAGGTTGGCATCTAACAATTTCTCAGGTGAGAGAAAGTAGACATGGCAAAATGGTTACAATCAGTCCATCTAGTTGAAGGGTAGACAGGTGCTCATTACCTTCCTCTTGCAACTTCTCTGTAGGTCTAAAACTTTTCAAACTCAAAACATTGAAAAACAGGCAAAACTAAATTATAGCATTAGAAGTCAGGATAGTGGTTGGTTTTCTTTAAGGATGGGGTGATTAGGGGAGCGGGCTTCTGAGGTGCTGGCATGTTATATTCTTGAAATAGATGGTTTTCATACTTCCACTGATCTGCACAGTTTTGTTTGGTACATTTTTTTTGTATGCATGCTTAATGTCACAATAAAAAGACTTACAAGTTTTTTTAAAAAGCAAGCAAAATACACACATTTCTAAAGGCTCTGTGGGATTGTGAGAACATTCTAGTAGTAGGATGGGACCATCTAAGCTCTGCTCAGCTGACTGGCCAAGCCCCCAAGTCAGATTCCAGAAGCCAGTCCCCGGCAGCTGCCTCTCCTTCCCAAGCCAGTTTCGGGTTCCCCACCCAAGTTCTCCAGCTAAGGTCTCAGCTGCCTCATACAGAAGTCTAAATGCAATTGATGCCAAACCCCCATTTTTGAAAAAAAAACAATAGACTTGGCCTCTCTGCTGCTTGGCAATTATTCTTTCTTCAAATAGACAATTTTTCACCATTAACTGGACAACGGGATTTTAGTTTGTAAGGTGATCCATCTAGAAAATAATGCAGTGTCCACCATAATTCCCATTTCCTAAGCATGTTGGGCTATTTTTTATTTCAAAGAAAGCTAGGGAAATCATTTTCTGTAACCAGATGCATTTTTGTGCTCAGATCATCTCAAAACAGCTTACATTTTAAAGTGGAAGTATACCTTCGAGAGGCATAGCACAGCTTGGCCCCTTCGAGGAGTTAATTTTCAAAATAAAAATAATAATGATGAACAATCTCTTATTTGACAGGCAATGACAGGTTTTGACTCACCTCTCACCACTGCTACTGCCTCCCAGGGTATAAACCAATGCTTTTGTAAAGTGGGAGTTTTCTCATTATTCTCATCCTCAACCTGTAATAACATGGGTTTAGTCTGCTGGTATATGAAAATCATTACTCTTTCTAATGGAAACAATAACTTCTGAACAAAGTTCCTGTGTGTCCTTCCCTGACTGCCAACCTACCTGCATGAGTGATTCTGAAAACCACAGGAACTTAGAAGATGATTCAGCTGATCAGATGATTCAGATACTTGCTTCAGTTTTGCTGCCCCAGATTACAGTGATGAAGTCCTGAAGCTCCTTTGCCATAGGCACGTACTCATGAGATCTGGGATTCATTAGCATCTCCTCCAAGAGCCAAGTCTAATTCCAGTTGTTCTTATGTGGACCGCTCACTTAACCAGTTATGTGTGGAATTAATCCCAATCTGGTTCGCCCCTGACCCTCTCACCCTCAGTCACCAGACATGCTTCTGGACCACATTACACTATGTTGACAGAGCAAACTGAAAGCATACAAACTCATTTTAATACTAACCTTTGCAAAATGCAATTAGGACAGCAAATCTGTATTATTCTGAAGCCAAGTTCAGAAAATGTGATGGTGGTGGTGGCGGGTATCACTGTTCTAAGTATTTCTGCCCCTCTCTCCTTCAATTAGACTAGTGGTTCTCAACCAGTGCAAATTTCCCCTCAAGGGGCATATGGCAATGTCTGGAGACATTTTTGATTGTCACAGCTGGAGGTGAGTGCTACTGGTATCTAGTGGGTAGAGGCCAGGGATGCTGCTAAATAACCTACAATGCACAGGACAGCCCCTCAGCAAAGAATTATTCAGCCCCAAATGCCAATAGTGCCAAGGTTGAAAAATCGTGAGTTAGATCATCAGCAATTTACCATGGTCCTTACCATGTGCCTTCAAGGAGTTTCTCCCACTTGTATGTTTTGTCCTCTGTGATGAAACACTGGGGATTACAGGTTTTGGGAGCACTTAGAAAGAAGCTGTGACCACCAGGAGCCAATCCAGCATCATGGGAGTGAGCCATGACAAACCGTTGCATTTCTCTTATTGATAGGACTCATATTCTGTTCATCTTAGCGCCTTTGGATTTCAGCAAGGCAGCTGCCAGAGTCCCTCGTGCTATATTTGTAAATTAGCTGAACTCATACAGGCTAGATGGTAGTACAGGCCAAGAGATGCATTGTTGGTTGAAAAACTGAACTTGCAAATTATGGACTAACAGATCCCAGTCACCCAGAGGGAGGCCTCCAACAGCATGCCACAGGCTTTGCCCTCAGCCCTGTCATGTGGGACATTTCTATAAAAGGCTTGAATAAAGTCATAGAAAGTATTCATGTGAAATCCCAGGAACAACATTGAGAACGATGTTGATATTCTGGTGGGCTGAGACACACTTCAAACAGACCTCAATGGGTTTATGATAGAATAAGCCAGCTACTTGACAATAATACGTAGCCTTAGACATCTTTATGACTTTCAAAGCACTTTCACACCAGGTTATTTCATTTGATCGTCATCACCAGTCCATAATGTGGGTGGGTCTCCTGACTCCCAGCCCAGCTCCTTTCTATATCCCACTTGCTGAGGGGTCAAGACCCTGCACCTAGGTTCAAAGCTTCTCCTGGTCGGAGTCCAGGTCCAGGGAGAGAGTCCACTGGAAAAGAGACTCAAGACAACTCAAAAGGTGTTAACTTGGCTGTGTTAATGTGAGGATAATGTCAAGAAAAAGAAAGTGGCAATGCCATTACTCTCTGCTCTGATCAGCAGCCACGTTTGTGGTTTGGTGTTGGTTTGACTACCACACTTCAAAGCAGTACTGAAAACAAGAGCTCACTCAGAGGAGGATAACTAAGATGGAGAAGAATATCAATATCAAGTCCTATGAAGAATATGGAAAGAACGGTGGACATTTGCTTGTTAGAGACATCCTAGAGAGCCCATGGTGGCTGTCTTCAATAGTAGAGGTGCTGTCACGGACAAGATGGATTCAACGTATTCTCTGTGGTTCTGTAGGACAGAAGCAGGACTAATGTATATTCAGGGGAAATAATTTAAGCTGAACAGACACAAAAACTTCCTGACCATTTGTACTACTATGAAATGACAGGTAAGTCACTGTGCCAAGAGGTGAGCTCTCCAGCCTTGAAAATGTTCAAGCTCAGGATGGAGCTAAGAGAAGGGATTCAGACGTAGAGTTACTAACTACATCACTTGTTCATTCAGCAAATATGTATTGGGAGCATTGTCCCAGGAGCTGGGGGAGACAGCAGTGAACAAAAGACAAAATCCAGTTCTCATGGAGGTTAGGGGTCAGCAATTATGAAGAAGTGGGAAATGCTGCGGAGACAGGGGCTTTCATGATCATGAAGAACTTCCAATCTAATTTTTTCCCAATACTATTACTGCAATATTCAGATCCTTAAAACAAAAAGAAATTAAAAATCTAACAACAAATAACTGTAAATACTTAAGTGTACAGCTAAGAAAGTGTGGGGTTTTCCTATGGACATGGGATCTGGGTTCCTTAAATGGGTCATTAGTGAGTCAAATATAAGATAATATGAGATCAACAAGACCAGTCACCTCCAAAGTCCCTTCTGCCCAAAGACACTGGAATTCTATAAAAACATGTCTATGGCTTCCCACACGGTCTCCTTGTGAGACAAGCCTGGCCACTTGACAAACAAGCTGAGGACTGGGACTCTTCAGCAGCCCACTGGGCTAAAGGAGGAGCAGGAACGAGGGGAGGTTAACAGGTAAGGATGGGAAAGTGGAGACACGAATTTGAAAGTAAACATATGTAGTAAATGGGTCAAACACCTGTGGTCAGAGCCAAAAGAAGCCACATAACCCAGAACCTCAGGCCCCACAGGGCAGAGTCCCCAAGAAAAGGGCCAGCAGGTACCTGCCAACCCCTCAGCTCCCTAGCAGGATTGTGACCCCTTAGACCTGGGCTGCTCCATGGGATCTGGGGAGACTTCCAGACTATTCCACTGCTTCCTCTCTGGGTCCCCCCACACATAAGACACGCTCCTCAAGTCGTCACTGTCCCTCCTCTGTAACTTCCATCCCAAGTATGGCCACTGGAAGCCAACTCCCCTGCCCCAGAAACCTTCAGAACAAAGCACCTTCAGACAGAGGTAGCTCACGAGACATGAAGTGACCCAGGGTGCTGGCTATCCATGCTCTGGAGATGCCCCTGAACAAGCAGTAGGAACTGTGAGAAGTTCTTGGGGGAAAGAAAGGTAATTGAGTCCCATGCAGGGGTTTGTGGGAGAGGAGCCTGCTCCATGGTGCGCAGGGCTCCAAGGAAGCTTTCCAGTGGCCCACGTCTACTCCATCTTGCCCCAGGTGGCCATTTCCCCAGCTTGGAGCTGCAGGGTGGCAGCAAAAGAGCAGAAGCACCAGCCCCTCACCTAGCGCCAGCTGTGGAGAAGGTGGGAGCTCTGTGACAACTGGAACAGGCAACAGGGTGGCCCCCAAACTCTCCACCCCATAGGCGAGGAGAGTGCAACCAAGGCTGGCAGCTCCAAGAGAAGAGCCTGCCAGGGTCAGGCTGGCCAGGGGGTGGGCGTGGGGCACCTGAAATCAGGGAATGAGCTATCCCAGATTTTATAACACCAAACTTCTCCACCCTGAGGGGCACCCCTGCCCCTGAGCATTCTCCAAAGCTCACCAGGCAAGCCCACATGTGAGTCGGGCACTTCCTCTCCCCGAGGTGAGTATTGCCATCCAGGGCAGCTGGGCTCCCAGGAAAAAGTAACAAGATCTGTCGGGAGGACAGCCACCCTAAGAGAGAGGCAGGAGACAGCCCACATCTGTCCACGAAGCAGAATTAAGAGAATTCAAACCAAGCAAATAAATATCTTCAAAGAGATAAAGGAAGATACTGGGAATATAAAGTAGCAACAGGCAGTTGTAAAGAACCATCAACTGGAAACATTGGGCATGAAACACATAGAAGTTTCATTTAATGGGGACAGAGTTTTGGTTCAGGAAAATGAAAAAGGTCTGGAAATGGCTGGTGGTGATGGTTGACAAATAACGTAAACATACTTAATGCCAGCGAACTGTTCCCTTCAAAAGGGTTAAAATGGTAAATTTTATAATATATATGTTTTACCACAATAAAAACATATAGAAATGAATGAGTAAATAAATGTTTAAATAACTCCATGAACACAAAGACCCTAGCACTGTTTCTGGAACAAAGAAGATGTAATTAAAAGGTAGCTCATATAAAAGAATAACAATCGGTGAAATAAATAAGGAATATAGCATAAATCATTGATTCATTTGGCAAATGTTTATTGAGCATCCACTACATGTCAGACACTTGAGCTAGATGCTGAGGAATAGAGAACAAAATAGACAAAAAGTGCTGACTTCCTGGCCCATACATTCTGGCAGGAAAGATAGAAAATAAATAAGATAAAGAAATAAAATGCAGTGTATACTAAATAGGGATAAGAGCTGTGGAGAACGTAAAGAGGATGGGAGTGGATTCCCAACAAAATAATGAGGACAGGTCTCACTGGGGAGGGGTCCTGGCAGTCAAGCCTCCTTGTGATGACTGATGATAAGGGGCAGAGAGTGGTGGCGAGGGGATATGTGACACATGGGAGAGGTGGGGCTGCATGCCAAGAGTGTACAGCGCTCTGGGCCTCCCTCTGGACTCAAACAAGGGGATGAAGGCGCCAGAGGTGCAGACATCTCATATGTCATTCCTAAAATAAAGCACTCAATAAATAGCCAAAAAGAAAAATTTAATGAGCTAGAAGATCACAGGAAACTTTCCCAGAAAACATCAAGAAAGGATAAAGAGATGGAAAATATTTTTTAAATAAATAAAGAAAAGAAAACAGGGAGAACAGAAGTAGACCTTTCAACATCCATATTCTAGGAATCCTAGAAGGAGCGAAACATAAATAGAGGGAGAAACAAATGAGCAACTAACAACCAAGAATTTCCCAGAATTAAAGAGAGATGTAAAAACCTCACAGTGAAAGGATGCAAGAAGTGCCAAAGAATAGAGAAGAGAAACAGAGGGACATTAGATGCTTCTGAAAGGAAAAAACTCAAGAAGATATAATGATCATGAAAAGATATGCACCTAAGAATTTGGCCTCAAAAAAATGCAGAGTAACAACTGACAGAGCTATGAAAAGAAATATATAAATCAAGAGATTTGGTTGGAAACTACACACCCCTCTTGGAAATTGATAGCTCAAACACACAAAAAGCAAAAAACAAAGATAAAGAGATTTATTAAGGCTGAACTAATAAAGATACAGAGAATTCACCCAACAGAGAATACACATCCTTTTTTTTTTTTTTTGAGGAAGACTAACCCTGAGCTAACTGCTGCCAATCCTCCTCTTTGTGCTGAGGAAGACTGGCCTTGAGCTAACATCCATGCCCATCTTCCTCTACTTTATATGTGGGACGCCTACCACAGCATGGCTTGCTAAGAGGTGCCATGTCCGCACCCAGGATCTAAACTGATGAACCCCGGGCCACCGAAGCGGAACGTGCGCACTTAACCGCTGCGCCACCAGGCTGACCCCTACACATCCTTTTTGAGTGCATATAGATCATTCACAAAAATTAAACATGCAGTAAGCGATAAAGGAAGATTCAGTAAATGCCACAGAATCAACATCATACAAACTATGTTTGAGACTATAACACAATAAAATTTAAAAATATTAACAAAAAGATGGCTTGCAAATCCAATATATCTGGGAGCTAAAAAAAATCCTATTGATCCACGTTAAAAGAAAAATCATAAGGGAAATTTTTAAATCTTAGAATACCTAGTAAAATCACTATATGTCAAAATTTATGAGACACAAGGAATTCCTCTTCCAATAATGGAGGAGTAGCTCATATTTAATTTCCAACATTTAAAATACTTTTTTTTAATCTGAAGACACCAGAGAGAGACTAAAAGCAAGCAGAAACTGGAGAAATTTGGACACTTGGAAGAAGGTAACGGCACTGGGTGAGTTTCTAAGCATTTTTTTATTGCTTTTTGCCTGAGGCAGACTCCAGTCAGTATCATGGAGCAGCTAATACTCAGATAGAAACCTTCAATCTTACTGCTTGTAGAATCAGAGGACAGAGTGTGTGTGACCACAGCAAACAGAAAATGAAGGAGGAAATCCCAAAAAGGAGAGAGCCGCAGAGCAAGAGATCTAAATTCTGTGCATAAACTGTCCAAATCCCTGGCTGATCCCTGAATTACATACACACAGAGCAGACTCTGAGCAGCCCAGCTGAGGCTCTAAGACCTGAACAGAGATTTCTGTGGCTGCCCAGCTCAAGAAAGACAGTTTAGAGCTTGAATTTGGCAAAGTTAAGTGTCTGCTAAAACAAAAACTCAGTATTATTCAGAACAACATAACAGAGTCCCAAGTCCCTGCAACATATATTCACAAGGTTCAGAATACAATTTCAAATTACAAAATATACAAACAGGAAAATATGACCCATACTCAAGAGAAGAAGCAATCAATGGAGACTTACTCTGAGATGACACAAATGTTTGTATTAAAAATGTCTTTTTATTCTGATCCTTTGACATCTTGGGGCCTTGCTGACACTGGAAGGAACTGCCCCTTCCAGGGTTACTTAATTCCTAGAGATAGCAAACAACTTGCCCAGGAGTGCAACTTTCATATGCAAACCAACCGATCTGAAGCCCATTACCCCAATTATCTCTTTTATTGGGCTCTCACAGGACTTTCGCACACAGATCACTATTGTCTTGCCCTAATTACCCCAGGGCCAAGTACCAGACACATAGGAACAGCCCCTACACCCCAGAGCCTGCTGAAATTATTCAAACTAGCCAATCCTATCCCTGCTTACCCTGCCTTGCCTTGCCCTTCCCACGAAAAATCACAATAAAGTCTCATGCCCACATTTTCCCCTTATTCCCTCTGCCTCTTGACAAGCCATGGTGCTTCCCCATGTAGCCCACCATGACATGCTGTGCCTTCTCCTTTTGGGAACTGTGAGTGACAAACTATATTTTCAATGGCAATTGTCTCTTGATCTGTTGGTCTCACCATAGCTGAATAATAATGACCTACATTTTAAAACAATGTTGAGCTTTGCATAGTGGCAGTATCGTAGCCAATGAAGTTTATCCAAGGCATGATGATTGCTAATTAAAACAATGTTGAAATTAGAAGATAAAGATTTTAAAGGAACTACTATAACTACATTCAAGTGAGTAAAGGAAAACATGTTTGTAATGAATGAATAGATAGGTCATCTCAGGAGAGAGGTAGAAACTACAAGAAAAAAAACAAATGAATATTTTATAACTAAAAACTAAAATATCTGAAATATATTCACTGGATTGAAGATAACAGAAGAAAGAGTTAGTGAACTTGAAGACTGGATAATTTCTGTTGATTTATCTCGGTGATTCTCAACTGGAGGTGATTTTGTCCCTCAAGGACATTTGGAAATGTCTAAAGATATTTTTGGTTGCCACAACTGGGGGGCTATGCTACTGGCATCTAGTGGTAGAGGCCAGGGATGCTGCTGACCACCATACAATGCACAGGAAACCCTTCCCACACAGAGAAAATGATCTGGTCCAAAATGTCAATAGTACTGGGGTTGATAAATCCTGACCTATCTGAAATTGTTTTTAAGAAGTGTACAAGCCTCAGTGATTTGTGAAAAAATAATGCAAGATCAAATATACAAATATCAAATACATGTACAACTGGAGTCTCAGAAGAAAGGATGAGAATAGGGCCGAAAAAATATTTGAAGAAATAATGGACAAAATTTTTCCAAATGTGTTGAAAGACATAGATTTTCAGATTTAAGAAGCTCAGCAAACCCCAAATAAAATTAAAAAAAAACAAAGCAAAAAATACCAAATCATGGTCAAAGTGAATAACACCAAAGACAAAGAGAAAATCCTGAAGGCAGCTGGAGATAAACAACACATTACATAAAAGAGATAGATACATAAATAAATGCTGAATAGCTTCTTATCAAAAACAAGAGGCCAGAAGAGAGAAGAACATCATCCTTAATGTGCTAAAAGGAAAAACTGTTAACCAAAAAGTCTATACCCAACAAAAATATCCACCAATAATGAAGGCAAATAAAGACATATTCCGAAAAATAAAATATAGGAAAATTCACCACCAGAAAATCTTCCTGATGGAAAACTTAAATGAAATTCTTCAGGCTGAAGGGAAGTGATACAAATGGGAACTCTGATTTCAGGAAGGAATGAAGAGCCTCAGAAATGTGAGTGATTATAAAAGATATTATTTTCCTAAAATACATGTGGCTGTTTAAAGTAAAAAAAAAAAAAAGTAAAACGCATTATGGGGCTTATACCAAATACAGATATAATATATATAACAAGTATAGCATAAAGGAGTGAAGATACATTAAACTATATAGTTGCAAGATTCTTACAATTTACATGAAGTGGTACAAATACTAACTGCAAGTAGACTGTGAAAAGTTAAGAATAGGTATTATATTTCCTAGTGTGACCACCAAAAAATGCAAAACATGCAAACAGCATGGCTAAGAAAGCCAATAGAGAAATTTAAATGAAATTCTTTTTAAAATACTCAACCAAAAGATCAATAAAAAACAGATGAGACAAATAAAAAACGAATACCAACACGGTAGATCTAAATTCAACCATATCAATAATTACATTAAATGTAAATAGACTAAACACTCCAATTAAAAAACAAAGATTGTCAGAATGGATGAAAAAACAAAACCCAACCATATGCTGTCTACAAGAAACATAGTTTAAATATGACGACAAAGAAAGTAATAGATGGAAAAAGATTTATTATGCAAACCATAAGCATAAGAAGGCTGGAGTGGCTAAATAAAGTAGACTTCAAGACAAAGAGGGTTACCAGAAATAGAGACATCCCATAATGACAAATAGAGTAATTAATCAGTGAGACATTACAGCCATAAATGTGAATGTGCCCAATAACAGGGCTTAAAAGACAAGAAGCAAAAATTGATAGAAATAAAGAAAGAAACAGACAAATACATTATCTTAATTGAAGATGTTAATAATAGTGTCCAAAAAACATAAAATGCCTAGAAATAAATTTAACAAATGATGTGCAAAACCTCTACACTGAAAACTATAAAACATTGCTGAGGGAGGGGCCAGCCCCATGGCCAAGTGGTTAAGTTCGTGTGCCCCGCTTTGGCAGTCCAGGGTTTCACTGGTTAGGATCCCAGGTGTGGACACGGCACGCTCATTAGGCCATGTTGAGGCAGCGTCCCAGATACCACAACTGGAAGGACCCACAACTAAAATATACAGCTATGTACTCGGGGATTTGGGGAGAAAAAGCAGAAAAAGAAAAAAAACATTGCTGAGGGAAATTAAAAAAGACCTAAAGAAATGGAGAGATACACCATGTTTGTGGATTGGAAGACTAAGTATTTAAAAGATGGCAATTGTCTCTAAATTGATCTGTATCTTCAGCACTATCCCATTGAAAATACCTGCAGGATTTTTCCGTAGACATTGACAAGCTGATTCTAAAATGTATATGCAAATGAAAAGGAAGAGAATAGCCAAAGCTATTTTGAAAAAGAACAAAGTTGGAGGACTGACTTCAAGATTTACTACAAAGCTACAGCAATCACGGTAGTGAAGTACTGACATAAGGAGAGACAAATAGATTAGTTGAACAGAAGAGAGCCCCAGAATAAACTCACTCTTAACAGTCACTTAATTTAGACAGAGGTGGAAAGCAATCCAATGGGGAAAGAAAAGTCTTCAACAAATAGTGCTGACACAACTGGACATCAATATCGAAATAATAAATGTTGTCGCCTACCTTACACCATACACGAAAATTAAGTTAAGATGGATAATAAACCTACATGTAAAAGCTAACTCTATAAAGCTTCGAAAAGAAAACATAGGAGAATATCTTCACAAAGAAGTGGTAAACAAAGATTTCTTAGAGAGGATGAAGAAAGCGATACTATAAAAGGAAAAAAGTGACAAATTAAACTTCAGTAAAATTTAATACTTCTGCTCCTGAAAAGACACGATTATAAAAACAAATAAGCAGGCGACACCTTAGGAGAAAATATTTTCAAAACTCGTAGCTGACAAAAGACTTACATCCAGACTATATAAAGTACTTCCACAGGACAATAATAAAAAGAAAATCCTAATTTTTTAATGGGCAAAAGATTGGAACAGACCTTTCATAAAGGAAGATATATGAATGGTCAGTAAGCACATGAAAAATATTGTTAGTCATCAGGGAAATGTAAATTGAAACCACAATGAGATCCACTGTACACCCACTAGAATGGCTAAAATTAAAAAGACTGACAACATTAAATGTTGGCAAGTATGTGGAGTAACTGGAACCGTCATATGTTGTTGGTGGAAACGTGAAATGGTATGATCACTTTAGGAAAAAAGTCTGCCAGGTTTTTTTTGAAGAAAAAAATAGCACCCAACAATTCTCTCCTAGGCATTTAGTCCAGAGATATAAAAACACACATCCCCAAAACAGACTTGTACAAAATATTCACAGCAGTTTTATTCATAATAGCCAGAAACTAGAAACACCAGATGTCCACTAATGAATGGATAAACAAACTCTAGTACATTCATACAATAGAATATTACTCATCAATAAAATGGAAAAAACTACTGATACCTGCAACAACATAGATGTATCTCAAAAACATGCTGAGGGAAGGAAGCCTTACCCAAAAGAGTCCATATTATATGAATTCATTTATATGAAGTTCTAGAACAGGTAAAAATAATCTATAGTGAAAAAAATCAGAACAGTGATTGGCTATGGAGGGGATGTATTGACTGGGAAGAGGCAAAAGTGAACCTTTTGGGGTGATGGAAATGTCTATGTCTTCATAGGAGTTTGGATTATGTAGATGTACGCATTTGTCAAAACTTGTCAAATGGCACATTTAAGATTGTGCACTTCACTATATATAAATCTTACCTTAAAAAGTAAATAAACAGTTCACAATATGCATTCTGAAATATTTAGGGGCAACATGTACTGTTATCTGCAATTGACTATGAAATATATCACAAACTAAGATTGACAAATACATACATGAATGGATATGTGATCAAGTAAATAGAGCAAAGTGTTAAAGTGATGGAGATAAGGATGTTAACTACAACTCTTTCAACTTTTCTTTATGTTTGAAATTTTTCATAACATAACATTGAGGGAAAAGAATTGTGGAACACAGCTTAAGCAGTATTCAAAGAGAATTTTATAGTTCGAATGCATTTAACAGAAAACAAGAAAGATTAAAAATAAACGCATTAAGCATTTGTGCTAAAGATGCTGGTGGCCTACCAATATCCATTCTCCTTTTCTACCTCAACAACACACCCCGATTTTATCCTGGGCAGGAAAGTACTGAGTAAAAGATGCCCATTCCAGCCCCCTTTGCAGATAGATTTGGCCAATGAGATGTTAGCAGAAGTGGATGGGTAAGCCTCCTAGGAAAGCTCTTTCAGAAGCTGACAAAGAGCTCAAAGGGTCTCTTCCATTCACTTCTTGCCTGGAATCCAAAAGTCATATTGCCACTCTACTCCTACATTCTCCTTTGCTCCAATTCAGCTGATCCCTTATATTCCTCAATCCCAGGGCCAGCCTAGCAAGCTCTAGGGGCAGTAAATGATGACAAAATAAATTTTTTAAAATGTTTTAAATATCCAGGTGGTGGAAATGTTTAAACCTCTTTTAGTAGTTGACAAATGATGTGACCTTCCAGAGTCTAAAGCAGATGGCTGTCCTATCAGAGGAAACTCTTTCTGCACCAGCACCAGCATTCCAACAGACCTGGCCAGTGCGATGGCTCTTTCTAAAGCCTGAGAGCTCCCACCCAAATGAAGAGGTTTACTGCCTCACTTAGGAGCAATAACACAGCAGAGACCTTGAACCACGGTTCTCGTAAATCTTGTTTGGGGAAAAAAAAAACCTTTCAATTCCCAGTGGAAATATGCAAAATAGCCTCCACACTGTAAATCTTCCTTTTCAGTTCTAAGGAGATATGTTGGACCTATTAACCTTCCATGTTATTTTCAACTTCATTATTTGAGCTGACACGACAAGAGAGCGGTGACGGCTCTTTCTGGCAGAGTGCATGTAAATCGCTTTCACAAAGGAAATTACTTCTCCGGCCTGAATGTTATTAATCTAAATTCTCCGTTAGTCAAATTGTTGCCCATAATAAATATGGAACAGGTTGTGATACTTATAGAGTGGGGCACTCTTGGTGGGTGCCCATCCGTTCCTAACCCTCTTCCATGGCACTGTCCCCTTGGAAGAGGCTGTCCTGGATTGCTCCCTTTGCATCAGGCCTATGATGGTGGGAGGCAGACGGGAGATGGCTCACTTGGGGGTGGTCCTTGGCTCTGCTCTGGTCTGCCCCAGGCACCTCTACCCCTCCTGTCCCCCTGCCCCTCCTGCCTCATCAAAAGGGAAAGCAATTCCTGGCCTAACGGAATGCTTCTGATGCCCTCTCCAGTTGGAACAAGATCTCTCAAGGAAAGCTACCAGGAGCAGGCTTGCATCATCTGCCTAGGATGGGCTGAGGCTAGACTGTCAGCCCAGTGCTCCAAAGACCAGGTTTCCCTGATCCCTCGGGCGGCCAGCCAGATTACTCACGGGCTGACCCCAGGGTTACGGATTAAACTCTTCACAATACCATTTAATTCACATTTTGCTCAGCACCAAAGTCTTTGCAAATCATGCTATTTTCAGAATCTGGGGAAGGGGGATGGAGTTGGCTAATTTGTATGCAGCCCAACCCTACCCGTTGGCCAGGCCCCGAAGAACTCTTACATAAAGATACTCATTTCTGACAAGGCAACCTTAAAGATGGAGAAAGCTAGCTGCCGTGGAGCAGGGGTGGGGGCATACAAAAAGCTTTTTTCAGTTTCTACTGGGGTTTTTTCCAGGGTAATTACAAGAAGTTTAGGATCCATTCGGGAACTGGTAGTTCATTAAATGAATTTCCATCTGTGTATCCACCACCTAAGAAGTATCGCTTGGTACAATACTCGGGCTTTTATTGTATATAAGTCAGATTGTTAATTTGCAGCGTGCAGCACTGAAAGGATCATTTCAATAGCATCTGATTATGCAAAATGAGACTGGGTTTTCATTAGGTTTGGCTTCTGTGCTCCTTAACACTTGATGGGGTGCCAGGATGCAGGATGGAGCTCCGTACAGGGAAGGAAACCCAGCACCATCTTTCAGAGCACCCCGGGCCCTTTTGCCAGCAGGGCCATCCAGCACAGCACACCCATACCACCCTTCTACCTCAGAGGGGCCCTCTCCCAGCCCCTGCCCATGCACTCACTCCCACTCCCCCAGCACTGCATAGCCCAGTGATGGCCACTAGGAGAACTCTGACAGTAAAATGAAACTTGTGAAAGATTAGCTTCTAGATTCCAAGCATGTCCTGGGTCTATTGATTTTAGTTAAGGGATAATGTTCCCAGGGAGGAGGGATGGGAGGCAGGGCAGCCCCTGCTGATGGTGCAGCGCTGAAGTCAAACAGAGCCAGCTCAGCCCCACAGAGTTACAGGAGGAGATCAAAGATTACAGAAGCCAGCTCTTGCTGCAGATGATGCTCGCCCAGGGACCACGAGGCTGGGGTGGGTACCACGTGGCCCAGGCTGGGGATGAAGGAGGGAAGGAGTGACAGGAAAGAAGGGGAATCTGGATTCCCGGGACCAAGGGCAAGATGTCCCTTTTTCATAATAACCTATAGGATTTGGTCCCGTGCATCCCGCATTGCATCTGATAGCAATGAATATCTGCAGGTTGTCAAAGGAGAGAAAGGAAGAGGGACTTTATAAATGCATCCTCATTTGTCCACAGCTTTATTGTCTATTCTGGTCAGACATCTCTTCTCCCAGCTAATTCACCTGAAGGCCAGGTCTTGCCTGAATGGTCTCGGGAGTCCTCAACCTGGGTTGAACATTAGAGTTATTTGGGGAGCCTGAGCCCAACCCCAAACCATTTAAAATAAAGTCTCTGAGAGTCCCTGGCACCCAGATTTTAAAAGTTCCCCCAGGTGATGATAATGTGCAGACAGGGCTGAGAACGCCTAGATCAGATCATCTGTTTACCAAAATGCTCACCCTAAGTCAGAGACACACAAAGGAGCATTGGAGTGAACCGACCCCTGGGGTCTCACATGCCATTAGGGGCCCAATCAAATCGCTAAATCTGCCCAAGAGCCAGTTTATAAAATATTGGCCCCTGAGTCACAAAGGTTTGTGTCCCGAAAGAAAGTAGGAGGAACACTTCACGGGGGAGGTTGGGCTAAAAACGCACCCCCGCCACTCCAAAGGCCAGGGAGGTTTTCTCCTTGCCTTAACTCACATCCTCCATGTTCCTCTAAACTGCTCGGTGCCAGGTACAGACAACACACCAGGAACCACCTTCTTGGAGTCCCAGCACTTGCAGACTCTTCCAGGAAGCCTCCTCTGATTAATGGGGTAAGCCTAGGTGGCATTTCTCCACATGCCCCAGCACTCACTCTCACAGTTTGTATGTGTCCACTGATGATTGTTGGTAAATGACCAAAGAACAGTGTCTCTCCCTCCACATTCTCCCTCCTTAGATTGTAAATCCCTCCCAGGCAGGCACCATGGTACCCAACATCTCTGTAAAACGCTCAGCCTCTCCCAGGACAAGACTGTGCCCACATGTAGTCAGTCCACCCTCTCCCTGACCAGAGTCCACTTTCCTCTCTCTGGGATCTGCTCTGCCCAGCGAGCCGTCTCCAAAACTCCCTCTGTCACATTCTGGGCTGTGTCCCCTGCCTCAGCTGAGGACAGAAGGCTGTTTTACTCCTCTTGCTTAGAGGAGACCCAGACTTTCCATCAAACGACCATCCCCTGATGCTGAAAGGATGCCCTACACCACCTGCTGACTCGAGCACCTAAGCAGGGAGAGTCTTGGGGAGGAGGACGCCCTGCAGGGTGACGTGTGGCAGCGGAGCCAGTCCCGTCAGACCCGCCATCCTTTGATAGCCACCTGCAGGTGCCAACAGGGAAATGCAGAGAAAGTCCCAGGAGGGCTATACTCAGGAGTGACCCCTTAAAAGTCTGAAAGTCTGTAATTCCAGAATGTTCTCCCATCCCTGAAGGAAACAGGTCAGCCCAGGAAGAGTTAATCCTCCTGCAGTCAGAGGTTAGAAGATGAAGCTCCTGCCCACACACAGAGGTGCAGGGAGCATCCGGAGCACGATAAATCTGAGAGTGCAGAAGGCCTCTCTCCTCATTTGTTAGTCAGCGATGTGTGAAAATGTTAATGAAGGGAGTTATAATCTATGAGAATTTCACTATTAAAATGTAGTGCACGTCTGAAGGCTTCTGCTTACACGCAGCCCACTGTACATCAATCCCCTGTGCGCTGCTAATAATAGATGCAACTGCCTCTCTGTCTAGCCACCTTCACCCTGGCAATTCTAAGATTTGCTACAACTGTTATTGTAGAAATTATTTTCATGCTATTAACTGTGAATTTTATTATATGTGTTCTTAAAAGAAAATAAATGCAGAGAGATTGTAAGTGTATATTGGGCCCCCGATGAAAGTATTTTTAAAAATATAACGTAATGACAAGAAGCACTGAAGTGGGGTGATATAATGGTGCCTTCCCTTATTGAAACCTAAATTAGATTCTGCATTGTAAATGTGCATAAAGAAGTTTCTTTCTTTTCATGGAGGAAATTTCCATTCTGAAATGGCAGTACCTTGCCAGTTGCAAAGAGGAGAAGAGCAGAACCCAGACGTTGGCCCCTTCCTGATTCACGGTGGGCGTCTGACACACCCCGCAGCATCTCACCTGAGCAAACCCATGAAGCCTTTACGGGGGTGCCGCTACAGCTACGGCCACAGTCCTCTTCCCAAAACCAGGCTGGGCCTGGCGGGGCTGATCTCAGCTCTGCAGTGAGTCCCACGGCCCTGTGCTCACGGCTCCAAACCGGCAGCTTTCCCATGCTTACTGCTGAGGGGAGAGGCTTGCAGTCAGAGCAGGTTCCCGGGCACAGGACCTAACAGGCATCAGGCCAGGTGGTCATCCAGTGGGATGTAAGAGCTTTAGCCAAAACTGGAAATAAGATCCACAGGGTAGCCTACATAAAACCAGTGTAGCAGATACAACGATCCCTTTCTCTGGGAAGCGACCCCTACAATGCATCACAGGGGTGTGCCCCAGCAGTCTGAATGTGCGACCCTGGCCCCCTCTAAAGTAGATGACTCCACACTCTTTTCCCCAGGAATTTGAGATTGGATTCGAAGGCCTGTAAGTCGCCTCTTCGTGTGGCTGACCTGATACATGTAAACTCGGGCCACTGGAGCTGAGGACAGAACTGAGCCAGTCTGCCAAGAGAAAACAATGCAATGTGCAGAGAGGCAGGAGATGGAGCGAGAGTCTGCATGGCCTTCCAGTTCCTTGTTCTGGCTTCTACCTGAACCTGCTTCTCCCCATGAAACATCCCTATACCCTCACAATAAGTTCTCTTTTTTTCTCATGCTGGCTTGAGTTTTCTTCTGTAACTTGTGACAAAAGAGTCAGAATGTTGTTGGCTAATGTAGGAGGGGTCTAGAGATATTTTGAGATGCTTAGCTTAATTTTCATGGAATGCCCCAGACGTATTCAGTATTGCCATCCTCTAACCATCCATCCATCCAATCATCTCTCCATCTATCCACCAAACAATCCATCCATCTATCCATCTTCCCATCTACTCCCCTCTAGATCTATCTATTCATCCATCCATCCATCACCCATCCACCTTCCCATCCATCTATTCATCCATCCACCCATCCATCCATTCAATAGATCTATGTATTGAGTGCCTACCTTGTGCCAAACACTGGGCTATAGCAGTGAACAAATTACTTATGGAACCTGCCTCCATGAAGCTTTGTAGAAAAGTTAAATATAAAATAAAATAAAACATTAACTATACAAAGACAAGTTATGATAAGTACAGGTTTCCCCCACTACCTGAAGGTTTACTTCACACCACTTCGTTTTAATGACAGACCTGTGTTAGTACCTGTTTTCGCCAAATGAAGGAAATCCAAAGAGGATTTTCGCTTTCACAGAAAAAGGCAAAAAGCAAAAATCGTGTTCAGCTTTGTTTGCAGCAACCCATTATAGAGGCAGTATGTACCCCAAGCAGCAAGAGTGGCGCCACCAAGCCCCTTCCCCAGGAACTACACTCGGCATGCCAGCATCAAGCCGCCAGCGCTTTGAACTGCATCTGTGAGCATCTGTGCTTCTCGATTTATTTTGGTAGGTTATTTTTTGGGTCTGAGAACGCTCAAAAATTTTTCCCATATAAATGAATGGTAATAGGTTCTTCACTTTACGCCATTCCAGCTTAGGGAAGCTTTCACGGGAACGCTCTACTTTCAGAGAGCAGAGGAAACGTGTATTACAAAGGAAAAGCACGTCGTGTAATGACAGATTACGACAGAGGTGCCTGTAGATTTGGGGGATTGAGACTTAAGCTGAGATTTAGTAAGAGTTAGCAGATGAGGAGGGAGAGTGGGTACCACGGGCCTGAGGCTGGAAGAGTGTCAGTGCCTTTGGAACTAAAAGGCGGCCAGTACTGCTGGAATGTGGTAGAAGGAAGGACAGGGTGAGGCTCAGGGGACTACACAGGGCTTAAAGACTAGCTCTTTCTGAAAAAAAATATATTTTCTAAGATCATCAAGACAGGAAGGGTTTCCAGGAATGCAGGTTTCCCCACATACGCTCTGAGTTTCTTTCTGGAATTCACATTTGGACAACCTGACCCAGGGGAGAGTAACGGAGGAAACAGACAGCAAATAGGACCCACACGTGGGGAGCCTGGTGAAGACCCCCACTCCGCTGCCTCCTTCTGCACTCCACTTGTGAAGACAAACGCAGAGCCACCTCTCCAGTGCCAGCCCTCATTTTCAAAGCTGATGGACTCTCAGTTGCCTGTGTCCAGCATGGAAGAGGGAACATCCTGGAAATAGCCCCTTGAGCTCTGGCCCAGAAGCACTGCTCCCCCAAAACAGCATCTGGAGGCCTCACCCATCCTTAGAGGGTACTCTGTGGGTGGATTTACAGTCTGAAGGGTGGAGACACAGTGCACACTGCTGGGAGAAAGGTTCTGGGCTGAGCGTCAAGACGGCCCAGCTTCTAACACTGTGCAACCATCAAAAAAGGCTTCGGTGTTCAGAAACATAGAAAAGCGTTTATTATGTAATGTGAAGTGAAAAAGTAGAGTATAAAATTGTACAGAGGAAGAACCCAGCTATATAAAAATACATAGACGAAAGTCTAGAAATTGGTAAAATGTGGTGCAGTTGCCATCTTCTAAAGGTACTTTTTTGAAGCTTTCAACTTTTTCATCAAGGAGCACATGTTACTACTAGATATGGCCACGCCCTTTAGTCAAAATTCTGAATCCAAGCAGCTCAGGAAATCCTAAGTTTTTTTCTTAAATTTGGCACCCATTTGGTGGCACGACTTAATCTAAACTGACACAATTTCTAGTCATTTATCCCACTTAGTGTGAATATTCATATATTTTGCTGCAGAAATATCAATGTATTTGCTTATAGCGTGTTGCTCCAAAAGCCACTGAGGTTGTACCGGCACATGCTCTGTATTACTCTTCCAAAATCCAAAGGATTTTGAATTCTGCAAACAACTGACCTAGAGGGTTTCAGGTAGGGGAACTGAAATTTAAAAATACATACCCAGTGATAGCAAAGGAAGCCCAAGATTCTTGATTGAGTCTTGAGTCTGTTACTGACTTGCCATGTAATCTTACAGGAGTTACGTCTCTCTGGGACCTCAGTTTCCAGATTTGCACCATGAAGGAGGAAGATCTCAAGTCTCTCCTGGGTCTGCCTCTCTACATTCTCATGATTCCTGGTGCTACCGTGATGCAATGCAGAGTCCCTATGGGGGACCCATCCCTTCATGCTAATGCCTGGTCCATCCCTGGCTGGCCAGAGAAAGGAGCCCCAGGCCTATGGGAGGAGAGGAAGGCTTCTGGATGTCTGGTGGTAGCAGAATGGTAACTGCCGCTGGGGAAGCCAGCGCTTGCCTTCAATCCCATCCCAAACTTGCAGACCCCTGATGGGCAAGCCCTAAGTACTACTACAAGTGAGTGAGGGTCTGCTAGCTTCTCCAGCAAGTGCTCCTGGCAACTCAACAGTAAGGAGTAACTGGGGTCGGGGTGGGGGGGGGGGGGTATAGGGGGGTGGCAAACTGCCTCTCCAAGGGGATTCCTCCAAGGATGCTCCTCTCTGGAAGAAAAGCCCAAAGGAGTAAAGTCCCAAAGGTGGGTTTTTTAAGGACTTGAACGACAGAAGGATGGGGGGGGTCCTTTTTGTCCCACAACTCAAAGCACTTTGATACCCCCTTCTCATGCACTTAGCGGACCCTTCCCACAGCTGGGGCAGCAAGGAAAGCACTGTGAAAGTGAAGGGACAGAGAATATATCCCACACCCCAGGGTTCCTCTCCCCCACATTACATCACCACCACCACATCTTCGTGATTTTTAATTTTCTTCTAATTTTAGGATTGTAGCCGCGTTCTAAGAACCCCTCTAAGTGTTTTAGGGAGATGGTAATGGTCCTACACTAAAATAATTCAACCAACACTATAATTTTAGTGCCACCATCAAAATGAAATAATGGCTGTTTACTATGTTACACCTTTCAAATGACCTTCATTTGAATACAAATTGTGGCTTGAAATTCTAAAAGCTGCTTCGTTCCAGAAGGCTGCAAAATGCAGGAACTCAATGAGGGCTCCTCTTCCCGGAGCCTCCTCCCCAGGACCCGCAGTTTAAATGGATCTCTTTCTCTGGAGCTGCTGGAGACCCATTTAGTGCCTCCATGCAGAATTGAATGGCCCTGGCAGCATAAAACAGGCCAAGAGCTGGGGAGGTGGCTCTGCAGGCATAGCAGGTGGGGGATTACCTGGGACGGCCAACTGTGCTGGGACTGATGCACAGGGAGCAGGGAGAGTTCAAGAAAATTCTTCAGAGGAAACAGATGCTACTCTGCCCCACCCGTAGCGAGCCGCACATCTCTCACCTGCTTCTTTCGGTGGCATCCTATCTTGTCTCCCTGCTTGTCCCCAGGCTGCCCTCCACACACCCTCCTCCAGCCACACCAAACTACTCACCCCATCCTGAACCTCACCCTGTGCTTTGTCCTGTCTGTGTCATTGCTCAGACACCCACTCTACCAGGTGGAAGAAGGAATGAGCTTCCCAGGCCAGCTGCTGTTCCCGTATTTATGCAACAGTTCAACAAGCATTTCCTGAAAGGCATCAAGGTGGAGAGAAATGGGTAGGTTATATGTGTGAGTGTGTCATTTCTCTGCTCATCCAAGACACTTGGGATCAGGAGTGTGTCCTACTCAGCTTTATATCCCAAATTCCCAGCCGTCAATTAGTGTTGGTTGAATTGAAATCTCATCTCTAGAAGCTTACTAGACTCGCTGGTAGACTAAGTCTAGCCGATCTAAAACATGCGGTAATTATTACTGTCTTTTATTTACATCAAAATGAAAGCTTTTTAGGAACCCAGGCTCAGCAATTTTTAGATATGTGACTTAGGGTAAGCACTAAATTTCTCCAAATCTTAGAGTAGTACTAATAATAAAATCCACCCTGCAGGTTGCTGTGAAGAGCCACATAAAAAGTTTAACCCGTGCTTGGTGCATAGAGTGTGCTCTATTTATTTGTTGTGTTGTGCATCCATTGATAATACCCTGCCTGCCTGACTTGTTCTCTAATGTTCTCTGAAGATTTCAGGGTCCAACCTAGGGCCAGGCCCACACTACCTCTCTCCCATCCCCTGCCCCTGCTCTTGCTCTTTGCCTGGCTTGGATCCAGACTAGTCCCTTCCCTCCCCTCTGCCTGTGCATGACTCATCCATCCTTCAGGGAGAGCTTGGCTCCCGTCTTTCAGAAAGCCCTCCTGGACCATCATGCCTGTGCTCACCTCCTCCTGGGCAACCTACTCTCTTAGCGTCCATCACAGATGTGCTACCTGCTCCAAGAACCTGACTTGCAGGTGGATCTGCCCTCTCAAAGGCAGTTTCCTTAAGGAAGAAGCCCTTCTCTCCCAGTTCTTCTCTCCAGAGCCCCACAGCTGATGGAACACTGTCCCTGCCATCACTCCAAAAGGCCTGGTGCAAGTGGAAACTTATCTTTCCCTTTCTCATCAGTCACCACATGGTTCTTGCCCTAGGCCCCAGGATCCCAGGCCAAAAATGCCGGATCTCCTTCCTAGGTCCCTTTTATAGAAGGTCCTGCTGATGTGTCCTCCTAAATATTTTGCCCATTCATGCTTCTCTTTCTGTTCCCTAGTTCTGAACAGCACCTCCCACCAAGAAACCCAAGAAAGCCTCCGTCTCATCTCTGCCTCCAGACGTCCCCTTTCATTTGATCCTACTGCTGATTGAGCTTCCCAGGACTCCCAGTTTGATTAGGTCAAGCTCCTGCTCCAACAGCTTCAGTTTAGGTGTCCTGGCACCTGACTCGAGTTGCACTCCGGATGTGCTAGTCTATATCCACACCATGAAATATCATTTGGCAAAAGGAAGGAAGGAAGCCCCAGGGTGGGGGAGGACGAAATGGGGAAAAGGGGTCAATTATATGGTGACAGATGGAAACTACACTTTTGGTGATGAGCATGCTGTAGCATATACAGAAGTCAAGTTATAATGTGTATACCTGAAACTTATACAATGTTATAAACCAATGCTGCCTCAGTAAAAACAAAAAAAGAAAGGAAGGAAGCCCTGACGCACACTTCAATGTAGATGAACCTTGAAAACATGCTGAGTGAAAGAAGCCAGACACAAAAGGTCACATATTATAGGATTCTGCTTACATGAAATGTCCGGAGCAGAAAAATCCATAGAGACAGAAAGTAGATTAGTGGTTGCCAGAGTTGGGGGGCTTGGAAGATGACAGCAAGGTGTGTAGGGTTCTTCTTGGAGTAATTTAAATGCTCTAAAATTGATTGTAGTGATGGTTGCCCAACTCTGTGAATATACTAAAAACCACTGAGTTGTAAATGGATGAATTGTACTGTATGTGAATTATATCTCAATAAAGCTGTTGTCATGCTTCAATCAGGCTCCACCTCCCTTTTCTCCCACCACACTCCTCCACCAGCCTGAACTGATATTTGTCATTCCTTTCAATCTATGCAAGGAACACCCATCCTTCTAGGCCCAGTTCCTCAAATTCCTATAGCATTCATTTGTTCATTCATTGGTGCATGCATCCAAAAAATGATGACTCTGCACCTACCTGGAATTCAAGAGCCAACTAGTTATAGCCCCTGCTCCCAAGGTGCACACAGTCTAATGACAAACAAACAAACAACAATAACAAGTACAAAAGCAAGCAAAAAGACAATTACAGCATAGTGGTGTTAACCACACCACTGTCTTCGTTCTGTTATTGAACTTTTTGGGTTTCATTCTTGTTCCTCTTGAGACTATCCCAAGCCCCTTAAAGGTAGGGACAACGTTCTGTACTTCTCCAAAGCTTACACCATTTGTGGTGGGTGGAGTAAGTGCTGGAATTGGCTTCACAAGATCCAGCTCAGCTTCCAGCTCCATGGACTGTGTGACTCTGGGCAGCCACTTCATCTCTGCCCCATAGTGTCCCCTAGAAAACAGCAATAGTGCCTCCTTCCCAAGAACCATGTGCAGCAGGGTGGTTTATTGAGAATTTAATTTGGCAGGATAATCTGTTGAAAAATTAACTTGTGTCTTGTAGACTCGTCAGAAATGAAAGAAAAGTATTTTCTCCTTCTTCCAGAAAGATGGCCTTCCAGAAAGAAAGTCATTTATTTATTCTGACAAATACTTGACATTTGCTGGATGAATGCATGATTTTTTATTATTATTTACCCCCATGGGGAAGTAAATAACTCTCTTACGTTCCAGGGTTGGAAAGAGAAGTCAGTTAGCTACCCTGAAGCAATATCCCTGGACAGGGGTCTTTGTATTTCCAAGATCTCTAAGCCGACTCCTGAGATGGGAGAGGGCTGGAGGTTCTGTCCAAGAGGAGACCTGAATCTGGGATGTTGCCTCTCCCGGGAGAGGACACAGGAGAGGACACAGGTAGAGGGTCTCGGGTGCAGGGACTTGAGCTTATCAGATATGGCAATGCTGAGGCAGCAGGACCTCAGAAGGGGTGTGAGGGCCTGTGAAGACCAGGCACATAACCAAGGCTCATGGTGACCCTGCTTAGCAAGGAGTGGAGCCACCAGAGGGACCACCCAACCCCAAATGGCCTCTGCCAGCCTCGGGAGAGCTAGACAAGCCATGGTAGTCACACACAGAAGGGCCCTTCTGGACTCTCATACAACCCTGGGCGGCGTGGGGGTGGGAGCCCAAGAACTCCAGATTTGGGACCAAGCTGTAATTGCAGCAGATGGGGCCTTGAACTGGATTTCATTTGATTTAGACAAAGAAATGTAACCTTCCCTGCACTTCCAGCATCTTGGAACAGTTCCAACCTGACATTTAGGGGGATTCTCGGAGATGATTAATTCATAACCGCCCAACAGCCAAGCACAATTTCTAGACTGGGAGACAACTGATGTTTTATTTTTTGAGACAATGACGAGAGAACTGTTTTCTAACTGGGGCAGAGAGAAAAGTATGGTCTCTTGAAAGTTTCTGCTGTTTGGGGTGTCTCAGTAAAGTAAGAAAAGAATGAGCTTGAAGGGATCCTGGAGAATGCTTCAAAACCCAGGGACAGACATAGGGCAGCTGATAGGATGTTTAAGAAAAAAAGGCTGAGAAAAGAAAAGAGTGGATACCTTATTATAAATTAATGAAAAAGATCCCTGAAACTCTTAAAATGCTTTTATTTGAATAAAAGGTGAGTGATTCAATAATGATTTGCTGATTAACAACATTGAAATCTTAGAAGATTAAGACAATCCTGAGGACAGCCTATGGCTGAAGGCCTTATCAGCAGGAATCCCAGGGACAAGTCATTTCAGCTGCCAGGGCTTAGGCAGGTGGCTGTGAATCTCAGTGACAGAACCTTTTCCAAAAACAAATAGGTTCTAGAGAGCAAAAGGCAGGGCTCTAAACCCATGAGAGACTGACAAACAAAACGATTCCAATTTGAGATGGCTCAGAGATTGCCCCAGTCCTGCTTCAAACAAATCTACAGAACACAGCACTTCTTTGCCAGACTTAAGCCTTCTGTGCTCAGTTCCAAGGTGCCGAGAAACCGCAGTCCCAGTGCCTAGACAATTCTCCAGGACATGCAGCCATGTGAACGGAGTCCAGCTTCCTGAAAGCCTCCCTCTCGGGGCCTCCCTGCCCTTCGGGGCCCAAGCAGGACAGCTGCTGGCACGGAGTTCGGAGCAGCCAGGAGGCTGTCGGACAAGCTTCCCCTTTCCGTCTCCCTGGACACCATCCAACTCCCCAGTTCACAGAAAGCCCTTAGCTCTGGGACAGAACCCAACACAGCCATCATTTCCATCACTCTCTCAGCTTGTTTAAGAAAAATTGCTGGCCTACAATTAAAGGCCGCCATGCTGTGTGCCACCCATTTAGAGTTTATTTTACATTAACTCTCCAAGCCAGAGACCCTCCAGCTGGTCTGCATAAAGCAGAGTTATTGGTCCAAGTGTTTCTAAAAATAGACGCAACTCCAGACCCCAAGAAACTGAAGGGATATTATGGGAATACACAACTGTATTGTTTTGTTACTATATGAAAAATTGGATTCTCGGCTCCTGTTTTCCCCTCCTGCTCCTTTGCTCCTCCCTCTCCTGGTTCCTCACCTGAGACAGTACAGCTCCCGGCACCAAGAACAATATATATTACAAACGAGCTCCCCTTCAGAACAGCCCAAATCAAGCTGCAGGGGCCCAAGCTGCCCCATGCACTGTGCTAGGGGCCTGATAAGCTCCAGCTTCCGTCTTTTTTCAAAGCAGAATGCCATTCTAGGCCAAATTTAAAAAAACGAGAACCCCACAAAAAATCAGCCACAGCTTTAAGCTGGGCCAGAGTTCACCACAGGCCTCCCAGGCAAGCTGACCCTGACGGAGGAAGTTCATTTTGGCTCTGTGATTTGGAGACGTGAAAGCTCCTTCCCCAGCCAGACATCCTGCATGTGGCAGGCAGCGTCTCCAGCTTGGGCCTCCCACCAGCCACAGTAGAAGTGAGAGGAGGGGAATCTTTCATTCATTGAATGGCCATGGGCACAGCCGACACTCATGAGCAGTTGCCACTGTCCAGGCCTGGGCTGAGTGCCTGAGGTCACGACAACCCTATAAGCTGGGTGTGGTCTGGCAGATGAGGAGACCAAAACACGCCCCGGGTCAAGAACACATTAGGTTCAGGCTGTGTGTGGAGACAGAGAATAAAGTCTACCCTCCACTTTCAGCCCCTGCTAGAGACTGAATGTTTGTGTCCCCCAAATTCACATGCGGAAGTCCTCACCCCCAATATGATGGTATTAGGAGGGGGGACTTTTTTTTTTTTTTTTAAAGATTTTATTTTTTCCTTTTTCTCCCCAAAGCCCCCCGGTACATAGTTGTGTATTCTTCGTTGTGGGTTCCTCTAGTTGTGGCATGTGGGACGCTGCCTCAGCGTGGTCTGACGAGCAGTGCCATGTCCGCACCCAGGATTCGAACCGACGAAACACTGAGCCGCATGCAGCGGAGCGCGCGAACTTAACCACTCGGCCACGGGGCCAGCCCCTAGGAGGGGGGACTTTTGGGAGGTGATTAGGTCATAAGAGTGGGGCTCTCATGAATGGGATTACAGCCCTTATAAAAAAGATCCCAGAGAGTGACTTCCCAGCCCTCAGAACTGTGAGAAATAAATGTCTATTGTTTATGAGCCACCCAGTTCACGGTACTTTGTTATAGTGGCCCGAACGGACCGAGGCAGACCCCTTATTCAAGATTTCCCTGGCCACTCGCCAGCCCCTAAGAGAGCTGGGGAGGACTTTCTTCTTCCCCTGGACAGCATTCTCCTTAGAAGGTAGGCACAGTGAGGACAGGGACCATGTACCTGGTTAGCCACCCTAATGATCGAAAAGAGCAGCTGGCACATAGCAGACACTCAGTGGAATCGAACAGAATGAATAAAGGTTCATTGTAGATATTTGTGCAAGAAAGTGCTTACTAAACATGGATCCTTACTCCAAACGCAGAAAAAGTAAAAATTCAAACACTTGTCGAACATCAAATCAATATTACTTTACTCAAAGGCACGAGAAAATGTCTTCAGCAAGGCTTTTTGTCTTTATTAAAGACAAATGACCGGGTGTGTTATGAAGAGTACACACAGGACTTTCTTTAAGCTGCTTATTATTCTTCCCCGCAATTACAGAAGTTTGCACTCTTCAGACAGTCGAGAAACCACGTTGCCTCTCCTCTGGAGCAAAAGAACAGTTATCTCCTTCTCTGCACAAGACGCTGCCCACCTTCTGAAACCTTCTCAGTGTGAATACTCCTTGTTGGGAGGTAGAGAGGAGGCAAAGGAGACACCCGGCCAAGTGCTCCTTCTGGAGCCCTCAGTCTCCACCTCCTGCTCTTCTCCTTCCCAACAATGCCAAGTACCAAGCCAGGGCTGAGCTGTCTCTGCAAAGCCCAGCCCTTATGCACACCTCGCCACGACAACCTGCCTCCTGGTCACAGCCTGTTAGGGACACACAAAGGTCTCCCCTCAAAAGAACAGCCAGCAGCTCCACCAGGAGGCTGAGGGGCAGTGGGTGGAGAGCCGACACATACGGCAGAGTGCGCTAAGTCACTGGGTGGCAGTGATGAAGCTGTCATGAGGCTGGGAGCCAGCACAGACAAGGCCACCTGCTTTTCCAACACAGCCATGTCTTCTTTCTTTCCTTTCTTCCTCAGAGAGCAAGAAATCCATCCCCATCACTTACCTGGTAACGATGGAGAATGGTCATGGGTGTTTTTATCCCGGTCACAGACACCATTATCCTGCACCAAATTGGCTCTAATGCAACGAAGATTTTAAAGTTATTAAATGCCTTTTAATAAAAGGCCTGCCTGTGGATCTATTCTTCAGTTAGAAATCTACCCAGAAGGTGCTCTTGCCACTGTGCATCTTAAGAAACAACTAAAACTTCATAGTAAGGGTGGAGGGAAAAGAGCACCTCCGCTGATGTGCTTACACACGTCTGGGATATTACAATTTCAAGTTTTCTATTTTCTATTTATTTATAATCCTAATTAAAGTTGCGGCAGAATGACACGGATACAATTGCACATTCTGCTATTTGATTATCTTTTTATAAGCATAGTGCCACAAAGAAGAAATTTTGACACTCCAGCAAAAGAGGCGTTGCTATAAATACTCCCACTCCCAGACACCTACATGTAATTACTCATAAAGAGTGAGGAGGATGAGGAAAGAGAGAGGACCCATTATGTGCTTTTCTTCTTCAGGAACTTCTTGTGCTCGCTCTATTAACTACTTTCAAGGCTTTCTCCATCTCCACTTTATGCTCGTTGACGGTCCTAGGATGACAGCAAGCCAGCATCTGGGTGGCAGAGAACCAGGCCACTCTGGAAAGCAAAAGGGCTCCAGGGCCCTCAGGAGGACAGCAGGCATGGCTGAGCAAGGCCCTCCTCACCTCTTCACTGACGCCTGATAGCAAGCCTGGCCTCAGTTCTTGTGCACATCCCAACACCTGCCCCTGATTCCACTTCCTGGAATACTGTTTGTGTCTCACTCCTCTGCTCCATGCGGCATGTATGGAGAATGCTCATGTATGTCAGGCGGAAAGAGCAAGATATAAGTCCTATATACATTAGGATTATAAATACACTAAATATATGCATATGTACACAAGAAGGTATAGAAGCTGTACACCAAAATGACAGTGGTAGCTGAGCGTGGCAGAATAACGAAAATATTTTTCTTTTCATGTTCCTAAACTTCTGAAAGATTATTATATATTATTATAATAAAAATAAACAAACTCATAGTTTAAAGTAATCTCCCAGAGATGGAGAACAAACTAGTAGTTAACTGAGGTTAGAGAGAGCGGGAGGAGGGGACAGGCTAACTATGAAGGGTAAGAGAGATCTTTGTGGTGGTGGACCCACCCTGGACCTTGACTGTGGTGGAGGTCACATGAATCTACACATGTGACATGAAATGATTAGACACCTGCACCACACTGCATCAGCGCAGTGTTACAGTTAGGTGAGACGTAGCCGCTTGGGGGGCTGGGCAAAGGGTACGTGGGGCCTCTCTGTAGCAACTTCTTGTAATTATATAATGATTTCAAAATAAAAAGTTTCAAATAGATCTAATTAGGGTCCATAGCTAATGCAGAGGAATGCGGATGAAGTCTAAATTGTGGGCCTAACCTGGTTTTTAAGGCCAGTAAATACCCATCCAAATTTGGTCTCATAAACACACAGAGACGAAGAGAGAGAGCACACTTTCCCGCTGTATTATCCCTCAAAGAAACCCAAAAGGTGGGTCCCCATATTGTGGATAAGGACAGGATGCTGAGGCAGGGAAAGGTGCACACAGATGGACCGAGCCCATTTGTCCATGGTCTGCATCCAAAAGCTCATCTCCTGTGGGCACCACTTACATCCACACATTGTTCAGCCCTCAGCACCGTCCTGAAGCAGGTATGATCATTATCCGTTTTGAGGCCAGGAGCCCGACCAGGTTCTAGGGTCAGTGGTAGCACAGAGACTGGAGTCCAGGACAGCACCTGCTGGGCCAGCACTTCCACCCACCTGCTTCCCCCACCTGGCTGCCTCATTTCTATAGCACTCCCCACCCCAGTCTGGCTCCACTTAGATCACATGCATCCCACTGCTGCCTCCACAGACCACAGACACCACCTCCTTCCTTCCCAGACTCCAAATTCAGGCCAGTAACCTGCATCCTGCTCATAGCTGCCTCATTTAGGCTGCTCGGGCTGATGGGACAAGCACACTTTGCAGTGGATGAAGCAGCTGGGCCCAACAAGGACACCTCCCCACACCGTGTATCTCAGCTGCCATCCTCGCTCCCTTTGATCCACTCACTGAGATGCAGCCTGGAGCTTTCTAAGGCAAGACAGAGGCTCTCCTCCACAGCTCCTCTCTCTGTTCAAGATAAAATCCAAACTCTTTAAACGTCCCTCAACTTGGCAAGATGGAGAAGGCCCTTGGAGTCAGACCCTCATTTACCTCTATAGCCCACCTCACTACCCTTCCCTCTACTCTCTCTATGCTACAGCCACACTCGCAGCTTGTACTCTCTCCTCAAAGGCACTGCACATTCTGTTCCCTCTGCCTAACATGCTCTTCCCTGTACTCTACCCCCACCTCCAGTCTCTATCTATTCACCTCCTTTTGCCAGGCTGTCTCCAATTCATCCTGAGATGTAAACTTAAATAGCACTTCCTCCAGGACTCTTCCCTGACCCACCACGACCCCCCAGGACCCTTCCGGGAGCTCCAGTAACCCACGCTTCTGATACGTGCACTGATCACATTCATTATCATCGTCTGCCTGCTTGTCTGTCTTTCCCCAGGAGACTTTCAGAAACTAGATGGCAAAGACCACATGCACTGCCCAGCACAGCATCTGGCACACAGTAGGTATGCAGTAAACATTTGTCAAATTAATGAATTTCAGACAAACAAGCTGACACGACTTCCCAAGGCCACGTTTATAGGTGGGGAGCTGGGATGAGAACTCAGGCAGCCCACACTGGCTTCTGTGACCTTTCCAGCTTAGCCAAGGATGGGAGAAGGGCAAGGGCAAAGCCTCCAGACTTTGTTTCTGATCTTGTCCCAGTATAGGCAGAAGCAGGGGACAAGCCAGATACAACACGGCCCGCTCTCCTCAGGAGAGTTCTGGACCTTGGAGAATACACCCAGAGCCACATGCAGAGCAGTTCCCTTAGCACACGAAGGAGGCAACCAGCTGCTCCTGAAGGTGTCATCTGGGGCAAAGGAGCCGAGGGAACTCTTGGGTTCCATGATTCAGGAGGGAGAGTGGTCTCGGCAGCAAAGTGAACGAGCTGCAGAATGCTTCAGGCTCAGGCTGCCGATTCACCGATGTTCTTCAAGTGAATGCATTATTATCAGTTTGCATATTTATAATGTGCCCTCCAGTTATTAACGGTGATATAATGCCAACCAAGAAAACCAAGAGACCTCAGAAATATTTACATAGCAGCACAATTAAGACTAAGAGCTGAGTCACTGGGGGATCCTACTGATTTTCTGAGAGAGAAGAAAAATAGGACATTCTGACTTCACACCCTGTCCTAAGACCCTCCCCAAATCTGGGCCAGGTAGAAGCCCACTGTGCCATCCCTATGGTTGTCCTCCACTGTTAGCAGAAGACAGACCATCTATTAAATGCATAATTGCTGCCCTTCCTCAGCAAACTCAGCTCAGCCCTTCAAAGTGGTGGCCCCCCAGGTAGCAGACTAGAGCTTGTGGGGAAGTGGGGGTCGAGGCAGGAACACACAGCCACCAATCCAAACTGCTCCAGAGCCCTCTGCACGCTGACATCCCCCAGGGAATCCTCGGATATAGAGGCTGAGGGTCCCCTTTGACAGAGAAAGCTCTCTGAATGACAAACTGCAAAGCACCCCAGGACCCCCATATCAATTCCAGGGTCTGAGGCAGCCGAGCCTCCCACTGAGTGAGCCCCTTGGCCAGGCCAGATGGCAAAGAATCAGCTCTATCTTTTCAAGAGAAAATGTGTTTCTGAGACCCACCACCCAGCCCCTTCTCACATTCTCTGCTTCTTCCACTATCCAGAACTCCACTTTCCAACAAAAAAACTCAGGTTTGTTTCAATGGGCTCAACTGTGATTTTTGTCATGAGTATCTTTTAAAACAAAAAAGGAAAGAGGTTTTAAAAGTGGGAGGAATCAACTGATGAAAATATAAATAAAATGTGATCTATCCATACAATAGAATATTATTCAGCCATAAAAAGGAACAAAGCACTCACAAGTGCTAGACGTGGATGAACCTTGAAAACATTATGCTAAGTGAGAAAAGCCAGACACAAAACGTCACATATTGCATGATTCCATAGATATGAAATGTCCAGGGTAGGCAAATCCATAGAGACAGAAGGTGGATTAGTGGTCATTTAGGACTGGAAGGGATTAGGGGATTGGGGGTGATGGTAAGGGGTGAAGGGTTTCTTCTGTGGGTGATGAAATCTTCTACAATTGATTGTGGTGACGGGTGTACAATTTTGTGAATATACTAAAAGCCATTGCACTGTACACTTTAAATAGGTAAATTGGTATGTGAATTATATCTCAATTTAAAAAAAAAGCGTTTGGGAGAAATTCCTGTTTCTCCTGGTTTGGGGCCTGAATCTTAGAATGACCGTCTCCGCTAGAGCACTCTCCGACAGGCGCCTAGACAAAGTGTAGCCCTGCGCGGGCTCGCCCCTTCCCCTCTCCGGAGGCTGCCGCTCTGCCGACCCTTGCCCACCCCCCTAGGAGCTCTAGCTTGCTCTTGACACAGGAAGCTGCTGCAACGAGTCCCAGAAAGATCCCAAGACTGAAAATCTACATTCCACAGGACACAACAAGCAGTAACTAATGCCAGACACGCGGCATCAAGCTTGCAATAAATGTCATCCTGTTTGGCTTCTGAAAGGGCCTCTGCTATGCAGTTAATGCCGCATTCAGGCTCCACCCAGCCCCCATCACAGGCGATATGCAAATGCGGCTTTTGTCACAACCGGCACTAACTCTAATAACTCCCAAAGTGAAAATGTTCCCATAAAAACCACCATAAAAAGTCCCTTATTTTATTGCCAGCTAAGTTTTCTTTACTTGTTGTCAGGACTTTCTCCTCACTGTTGATTAGCTAACAGGCGGCACGTCATTTTTTTCCTTTAGAGAAACCAGGGCCCACAATGGCCCACCTGTCCCCTCCCTCCATCTGGAGCATGCCTTGCTTCAGCTGCCACCTATGCCCAGCCTCCTCTGAGCCAGAGGGGCTTATAAACCACATTTACCTTCCCCAACAGGTGGCTGAAATGCATTACCTTTGGTCTGCTGGTTGCACTCCCTGCTCAACTGGGAATATAAAAATCAGCCTTATTTATAACAACAGAATGCCTCTGCTCCCTGGGTTAGACCTGGCTTCAGGCCATACACATACACGCAAGCACACACATGCACACGCGCACACACTCACATGAACGCACACAAGCACACAGGGGCATGGACACAGGCACAAGGATACACGTATGCAAGCATGTGCACGTGTGCACACACATGGGCACACAAACACATGCACTCACACACAGGTACACACACAGACACATAAGCACACACGGGCAGGAAAACACACACTTTCAAGCATGCTTGTGTACCTGCACACACATGCATCGTGCTGCTTTCCCTGAAGCAGCACGTATCACATACATTGCACAAGAAAGAGCCTGGCCAGGCCCTCCCAGCTGGCCCCTGCCTCCCTATGCCTTGGTGGAGAGACCTGTCCCTCTTCCATAACAGCACCATGCACCCAGGTAAGAGAGGGGTGGGCATGTCCAAGACAAGACCCACCCTCAGTGTGATAACACAGCTAAATCTCCACCTGCCACTCTGAGATCCTTGGAGGCAGGGCTCAAACCCCTCCAACATGAGACAGCTCCTCCCCAGGCTGACCAGGCCTCTCTTTCTCGAGCCTTTACAGTAGATGACATGATGGAAGACAGTCCCCTGCTTTCAGCCACAAAGGCCCACAGTCCCATAACTGACTTGTCTCTGCAGAGACAACTCCTGGTCTTCCTTCCAGAGAATTCATGGTGGCATCCTACAAGCAAGACACATCAGATGCTTCCATTGAGAGGCCCTTTGGAGAGGAAGATCCAGCCACCCGTCCACGCACTGCATAGGGACCAAAGAAAATAATGTCTTACCAAAATGTAGAAAGGAATGCATGAGTCAGTCACCTTTCTGTCTATGACCACTTAGCAGGACAGTAAGAAACTGTAGCCTCCTTAGTGTAAAGTGCCTGTGTAGACCCAGCGAATGGCCACTGCCAAGACCACCTGTACCCCAGCTCGGGGGGAAGCAGCCATCACCACATTTTCTACCCAAGCAACAAAGACCTGCAGTCTCAGAGGAAGTGTGGGACCGCGGTACAGTGATTCTCCCAGGTTCTCTGACATCCTCCAGATCGCTGCAGAAGTGACACACAGAGCAGCCAGGATGCAGAGCCCCTTCCCATGGAAGCAGAATACTGTGGCCTATCAGGGCCCTGAGAACACTGCACCCCTACTCAGAGCTCCCAGCACCTGCACCCCTACCCAGAGCTCTCAGGACGCTGCACCCAACCTTGGGCAGTCTCGGGCTAAGCTCAAGTAACCTCGGGGAGGAAGCAGGCCACCTCAGCCTTCGAGAGGAGGCCATCGTTCCCAAGAGGACCTTCTCTCCCCACTAACGCCATCAGGGGCCTGGACGATGATGAGGGACATTTCCCACTCTCCTTTTGCCCCAGTATTGGTGACCACTCGCAGTGTACAAGTCACTGCCTCCCGCCCCCGAGGCTTGGGAGAGGGGTCAGAAACCCGCCAGGAAGGTGGAGCCCAGTTCAGGGACCGCCTTGCCCCATTCTCCTCATGGCAGCTCTGATGCCTTTACTTGGGGTTTTAAAGGTCAGGTTCTCCGTCAGCGGAAACATTCTACATGACACTTCTGAGGCAGAGGCTCCTTTCAGAGGCATTTAATCCAAGAACAGGCACCCTCTGAAGAAAAGGGTTTATAGGTCATCGCTCAGATGCCCTTATAAATCACCCTGGCTCCTGCCGGGGGTGCCAGGCTGTGGGATGGCGAGGAAGGGGAGGAGAGCACGAAGGGGACAAGGCCAGAGAGGTTGGGGAGAGGCCAAAGTTGAAGAGGAGGGGCCAAAGAGTGAGAAGCGGAAGGGCCAGGATGGGGCAGGGCCAAAGAGGGAGGGGAGGGCCCAAAAGGAAGGGGAGGGGCCAAAAAGGAACGAGAGGATGGGGGCAGAGGGAGAGGAGGTGCCAGGAGGGATGGGGCAGGGGGCGGGGCCAGGGAGGGAGGAGCGGGGCCAAAGGGGTGGGGCCTGCCAGGGACGGGGCAAAAGGGGAGGAGAAGGACGGGACTTTATAGGCAGGGAGGAGAAGGGCGGGACCTTATAGGCAGGGAGGGGCCAGGCAACCCCTGCACCCCTTCCTTGGCCTGGGTCCGAGGGATCTCACAGCCAGGCCCACCTCCCGGCAAGGGCGAGCTGACCTTGACGGGGGAAAAGGGAGGCGGGCTCAGAGGCGGGGCGGGCATCTCAGCTGGGCAGACAGTGGGTGTGAGAGTGGTACCTGTTTGTCTCTGAGCAGAGACCCTGTCTGCCTGGTTCCCACTGCGCTCTGTGCCCAACACAGAGCAGACGCTCCAAGCATATTTGTGCAATGAATAAACAAAGGCGCCTCGGAGAGGCATGAAGGCCATCAGACCAGCAGACGCTGATGCTCCGGTAGCGTGGACACCCGGGAGACACAGCCGCGCCCAGAGCACGGCTGAGGGAGGCACATTAGTGGGACAGTGGGGAGGGCCAACTTGGATTTGACAGAACAAGACAAGATGATTCCCATCCCGGAAGACCGGGGACTGTGGGCTAGGATTTGACAGAACAAGACAAGATGATTCCCATCCCGGAAGACCAGGGACTGGCTGCGGGGAAGCAATCCACAGCCGTGCCCTCTCACACCGCTGGAAAAGGGGTCCACATCCTGCACCAGAGCAACAACCTGCAACAACCTCTGAGATAGGTCCATTCTGTCTGCTCACCTTCCCTGGGACACCCTGCCAGACCCCACCTCCCCTATTTTAGAGGCTGGTGCCACTCCAGTGAGAGACTCCGACAAACTCTCAATGATTTGACCCCCAGTTTCCAAACCTCCAATCTGGGCTGGCCCTGTGGTATTCATGTCCTTGGAGACTGAGAATGAATGGGCTTGGATCAATTCAATCAATCGCCTCAAAATGTTAAAAACCTAAGAAAGGTCACTGCCAGTGAATATTCCTTTCAGGAAGAATCATCCTAACCGCCCCCCAACTCCAGAACTATGTCTCAAGAAAACATGACTGTGAGCCACGGGCCCTCATGCCCTCAGCCCCGGTGACCGCAGTGTGTGGACACAAGGGGGTGAACATGGGGGTGGACACAGGACTCTCAAAACACCTGAAGAACAGGAACTCAGGAAGACAGACAGCAGAGACCTTGCCCACCCAGCACCCATCTGCAGTCTTAACAGCACCCCAACTGTGTTTGGTTCTTCCGCCTCTTCACCACACAGTCATTATGGTGATGGGCCACCAGGCCAAGGAATCTGAATGGCGGGGGGCAGGGGGAGCATGAAACTGAAGATGAGTGAGTGTGGCCCAGAAGTCTGTCCTTCAGTTCCTGCTACTTCTGTCTCCCGGGCCTAACCTAAGCTCTTCCTCCAGTGTGTCCATTCTTCCAGCTACCCATATCCTTATAATAGAATCTGCTTTTGCTTAATTTAGCCAGAGTTTGTTTCTGTGGCTTACAACAAAAGAACCTTAACTGCATCGCAGCCCAAACACTTTCCAAACCTTCCTAAATTCAGACAAGTAAAAAAAAGTGAATTAATTCCAGAGAATCCCCTAGTTAGAATCACTACTCGCAGTTGGAATGGGCTTATCAGCAAGACTGCCATAAGCAGACATGTCCACCCCAGGCTGTCTGGGTTTAAAATCCAAGCTCTACCACTTAGCAGCTGTATGATGTGGAGAAGTTACATAACCTCTCTGGGTCTCCTCCATTTCCTCACCTGTAAAATGGAGATCCTAATAGAACTGACCTCATAGGGTTGTCATGAAGACTGAGTAACTTCATCTATGTAAAGGGCTCAGGGCAAGACCTGCCTGGAGTAAGTGCTCTGTAAGTGTCTGCTGAATTAAATCAAATTGAATCACTCACTCATCATTTATTGAGCACCCACTACATGCACAGCACTGCCCCAGGCGCAAGGACACAAAGGCAGAGTGGCAGAGGACCTGCCCGCAAGAAGTGCCTGTCAGCTGGAGAGAGAGACTTGTAAACACATAAATCCGAGTCCGATGTGATAAGACTATTCTGGAGGTATCAAGAGTGCTGTGGGAGCACAGAGGAGGGGTGATTAATTTTGCTCCAGGGGTTGGGGGAGTCTTTGCAGAGGAGGTGACATTTGAGCTGGACTTTGAAAGACGAGCTCTCCACAGAACTAAATCTGGACCCAGTGCCAAGAGTCAGCCTTGAAAAATCAATCCAGCCACCCTGGAGGAGCGGCGGTTGGCTGCAGGCTGGCTTCCAAGGGCTCACAGCCCTGAGGATGGATGAGGCCTTAGCTCCCCAGGCTGGGGAGCACAGACACTCCCTGGAGGCTAGGCCAGGGCTCTGTTTACAACCTGCCATCTTTTCTCACCGCCTGGCCGTCCACTCTCCTCCAGCTAAGGGCTGTCTGTTCCAGACAAACTCTCCTGTTCTCTGCCCCTTGAATGCAACTTGCATTTTCTTCCTCCAAGAATAAAAATAATCATGCTCACTTTTAAATTACATCCTACCTTTGCAGAACGCTTTACCAATTTCAAGAGAGAAGAAATACAGAATATCGGTCAAGGGCAGAGCTTAATCTCAGCTCTGCTGCCAACTACCTGGTGACCTTGGGCTGATTAATTTCTCATGCCTCAGTTTCCGCATCTGTAAAATGGAGTAACAGGATTGCTATGGGGATGAAATGATTCATAGACGTGAAGTTTCTAGAACAGTAGCAGCCCAACAGGCAGCACTCAGTAAGTTCTGGTGGGTTCCTGTGTATTTCTTCCCTCCCTAGGTCTCTGATCAGGCCGTCACACACCACCTACTTTGTGATCCAGTGCAGAGGGTCTGCAGGAGGACTGACATGGATTTGAATCCTAGCTCAGCTACATGCTGACTACATGACTTCAGGCAAGTGCCTTAACCTCTTTAAGGAAGATGGGACATTCTAAGCCGTCCCATAGACTGTGGAGAGTTACTAAGATAATGCATGCCGTACGCTTCATACTTGGTATACAAGACACACTCAGGAAACGTTAGCTACTTTTGTTAACAATACATACTTTCCTGGCACCTGACTTTTCTGTGCCTCAGCTCCCCGAGACTGTGACCTTCTGGAAGTCTGGGACACATCTCACTGGTACTTGCATTTTTGACAGCCTGATTCTCAGCAGCCCTGGGTCTGCTCTGAGAAAGTGGCTTCATCCAGGCTGGGGCTGGAGGGGTGAGCAGTAGTACCTGATGCCGCCACGGCTGCTTGCTGCAGACCCTATCACAGTGTCCCCGCGTCCTCTGGGGATGCCCCTGACACCTGCCCGCCCCGGCTCCCCACATATACACACTCGTCTTCCCTCAGTGTTGCTTGAATTGCCTATTCAGTGAAGATTCTGGTCATCCTTTTCTCTCCGCACACACTGTGTACAAATCTGTGATTTCCCCTGGATATCTATATAATTTTTTTCAACACAAACTGAACCGAGGATGAACATGTTTTCAGGACTCTCTGCAGAATTGCTGATGTTATTTTCCAATTGTTGGCAGCAAGGACTCTGCCAAAATACTCAAGGTCAAGAGACCAGCATGGTTCTAGGCAATCTGTACCTCTTAAAACAGTGACAAATATGTTATTTAATTTTAATGAGCTTTTTTGCATCTCAAATCTAATTACAGCATTATCAAGTACTGCTTTGAACTGCAGGTGGCTTCTCATTACGTGTGCGAAGCCTGCCACGAGCATTTTTCGTGAATACTAATAACTGCTTAATTTTACTATCCGCTTAAAAAAAAATAAAAACTTTCAGCAACTTATAAGTCTGGGCTTTATAAAGCATCTGTGGAGGGTGAGCCACACAGCATCGTGGCTTAATTAAAAAAAATAAATACTGTATGTGGCCACCCTCGAGGATGACAGCTCGGGAGGCTGCAGAGGCGCGGTGGACTGGGGCTGGGAGGAGATGCGCTTCGTGCACTTCTTGGAGGCTCTGTTTTATTGCAGGCTTATTGCATCACATTCAAATTTCCCAATTTGCTTGCAGTTCAGAGAGAATGGTTCCGTCAACAGATTTTCTGGGTGACGGACTTCAGTAATAGGCCTGGAGCTGGAGGTCCCTGAGGACACGCTCCAGAAATCTGTTGTGTGGACAGGTCCAGGGAGATGCCTGCAAATCATCATGAAAGCTGTCCGAGAGGAGAGGACAGGCTGGGACGGGAGAAAGTGGAGGCAGCCAGTTGGTTCATGGCTATGGGTGAAAATCTTTGCGGTCCCAGAATGGTGATAGTTATCAAAGCCCATGGCCACAACTCCCGCCATGGGTCTGCAATGTCTGGGGTTTGTGTGTTGCTCATTTATTTTGGAAATTTTGATTGTTGAACTTAATTTTTTAAGGCCAGCTTCTGAGTTGCACCTTCTCCAGAGAGGTAGCCTGGAAGTGAAATGTTGCCACTGACACTGGCCATTTGTGATTTTCATTCAAAAAGATTCTGGCACAGTCTGTGGCACTGTGGGGTGCATCTGGTCCTGAGTTTTGTTCATACAAGTCCACACACTGTCTCTGATAGGGAGATCCTGGAAAACGCAAGTCATCTCTGCAGCGTAGGCTGTCCCCCATATGGACAGGCCATGCTGTTGATCCCACCACACTTCCTTCTCTCTCTGATTTCCTGTAGGGCCAGCTCAGCAATCCTTCCTCAGATCTGAGGCCTGCCTGTGCCTAGCTCAGAGGTTACAAAGGTCAAATTGGCCCAAGGCCCCGTTCTCCACCTGCCTCTGGCTGGGAGAATAATGTCCCTCTAAAGATGTCCACGTCCTAATCCTCAGAACCTGTGAATATGTTATATTACATGGCAAAAGAGAATTAAGATTGCAGATGCAATTAAGGTTGCTAATCAGCGACCTTGAGATGGGAAGATTATCCAAGTACACAATGTAATCACACTAGTCCTTAAGAATGGAAGAGAAAGAAGAAGGTAGAAAAGAGGGTCAGAGAGATATGATGTGGAAAGGACTCCACCCACCACTGCTGGCCTTGAAGAGGGAGGAAGGGGCTGAGCCAAGCAAGGCAGGCAGCTCCCAGAAGCTGCCCTGCCCACACCTTGATTTTAGCCCACTGAGACCCATATCAGACTTCGGATTGGGTTCGGAGCTGTAAGATAAGAAGTTTGTGTTGTTCTAAGCACCATGTCTGTGGTGATTTGTTATGGCAGTGATAGGAAGTGAACATTGCTGCTGAGAGCTGATCTGGAGACAGACGTGGGGCCTCTGATGAAAGCATCAGGTCAGGTTGCCAACCACAGTCAGAGTCAGGTGGGGCAAAAACATTTTTAACAACCCACCAGTCTTCATCCTTCATCTTAGATTTGTGGTATACAAGGTTTTCTTCCCGATAGCAAAGTGGAAGCAACCTCCGTCATCCCCATTGAACCACGCGGTTTTACAGCTCCCAGACCTGCCTCCAAGGTGCCCTGTCTCAGGGATTTCGTCTTTTAGTGTGTTGTTAAGCTTAAGAGCAGCAGACCTTGCTAGCCCATCTAGGAAGACTGCAGAAGCCCACCTGGGCCCCCACAAAGGCCATGCTTGCTGGCCGCTACTTACTGATCACTAAATCCCTCCCAGGCCTCTTGCCGGCACTGCCTCCACATGGGTCTCAGAGAAGGCCACACATCAAGGCAGGAGAGGATCCCTGATGTCAGCTTGTCAAATGGATGCTCTGCCACCATGGTCCCCAACAGACAGAGGGAGTTAATGGACCAACACTGAGCCCTTTGTTTTTATAAGAGAACAAGTGGTTTATGACAAAGAACAAAGTTTCCTTCTTTACGAGGCCATCCTTGGTGCTCCCTCTCCAAGCCCATTAAGCCTAGTTATCTCGCACAGCACTGCCACACAGGTACCGTTGCCACCGACAAGTTCATTTAAGAGAATTTATAGCCTAATTGTGCAGCTGTTACCTTCTGAGTCAGTTTTAAGAGATTGTTACACAAGCAGTGTCATAATTTAGTCATGTTTTCATCTCACAACTATACTGTAATTACTGTTGTTAACAGGGAATGGTAAACAAGAGGGTGAGGAGGACCAGCCTAAGAGAGCGCTAACACACCATGGATCAAGCAGGGCAGAGGGAGGGATGACACCTGGGACCCTGCAGAGCTCTCTGGAAAGCCTGCACAGACACGGCAGCCCCTCAGGTTGACCATGAACTTCAAGCACATGGGATGCACCTGAGTAAGCACCTGGCGGAGATGAGCGGCGGAGCATTGCCTGCCCCCCAAATTCCTCCTAGGGGCTGGGGCACTGATAGGGCTGCCAAGGCCAGAACTTGGCAGGATCCAGATGGTTCTGGACTCGGGGAGTGGGGAGCCCCAAGCAGTGTGCCTGAAATGGAGCAGATACTCAAGACATATCTGTTCAGTGGAAAAGATGAGCTGCGGCTCCCAAAATGAGACCCTGCTGCAGCGCCTTCTCAAGCCAAAACTACCGGAAACCACCGCTGCAAAGGAACTGAGAGAGGCACAGAAGCCTTGCACCTCACTCCCTCTGCTGTGCGCCTTCTCTCCCAGCTGTCACCTGGAGGACTATTAATTTGCACAGAAAGACCCAGTGGAGAAAATCTGAGTGCTTTGAGTCTTCTCCCAGGGACCATGTGGCAGGACGGAGATCAGATCCCACAATCCTGGCAGCCACGCCCCACCCATCCTAACTGCTTCTTCCCCACAGGCTGCAAACTGGGGAGCCCCAAGCCCCAGCCGGAGCACTGCAGGGCTCAGTGAGCCACGAACAAGATGTAGAGCAAGGGGCACGGGATGCAGACATGGTCCAGGCAGGGTCCTCGGGAGAAACCAGGTCCCACTCCACCACACAAGGACAATAATGTAATCCCAAGTGCACCATGCACACAGCGTCAGCCCCAGGTGCTCTCACTCTCCCCAGTGTATAGAGAAGGTAAGCAGCTCGTCCGGGGCCATAAGGCCAGGCCTCCACTCAGATGTAACTGACAGCAAAGCCCTGGCTCCGTCCCACAAGCCATCTATGGTCTTGGCCTTTGGGCTGTAAACAAGCAGCAGCCTCTCTCCCCCATCTCAAGTCTGACTCTGAACCACAGCAGCCCCCTAATGCGTTAAGAGACAGGTGCCTTTGACCCCAGGGCAGAGGAGGAGTGGAGGTGAGGGGAGAGGTGGTGAGATCTGCAGCAGGCATGGTCCTGGTGCCTGGAGTCACCTCACGGTTGCCGTTGCCATCGTTATCTACCTTTTGGGGCAGTCCTGTGGGCCTCTGGGAAGCCCTCCCAGCAGTGCTCCTCCCATCCCCCCTCTGTCCCTCCCCCTGCACCAGCTCACTCGAAGCCAGGGATTGGGGGGAGCTGATTAGGGAAAGGTCGGGTGCTCTTCAGAACACTGTGGCTAACAAGGCTGGAAGACTCATTTCCAGATTGCCGGAGCTGCAGAGAAAAATTGAAGGTCCAGAGACAACAATCAATAAACACGAAGCCCTTCTAACGGAGGAGAATAAAGACCACAAAGTGAAGAGGCATCGACACAGTGACTGGAATTCAGGCGCACGCTGAGAAAGGTCAGGGTGGTCCTGAGAAGGGGAGGGTTGGCGCCCAGCCGGCCCAGCCCCACCCAACCCACCCCAGCCAAGGAGCCACCTTGCGCAGGCGAGGAGAGGGATGGAGGCATCTGAGGAGGCAGCAGAGTCCCAGCCAGCCCCATTATGCTCAGAAACAAGCACCTGCTGGCACTGTTCCAACTCCCAGCTGCCCAGGGGCCCAGCAGGGCTTTCAAAGGGCCTCATGATCCTTAGGAGCTTGATCTTGGAACCAGGCTGCTCTGAACTCAAGGCCTAACTCCTGTGTGGCCTTGGGCAAGCGATTTAACCTTTCTAAACTTCTTATGGTCTCACTGTAGGGTCCCCACCACTTGGCACAGCATGGCCAAGTCATTAACAGGAACTCTTATTCCTATTCTGCAAAGCTAAACTCAGATCTCAAAATCTGACACAATAATTGTATGCAGTTTAGGGGTTTGAGAGGTGATCTGGGAGGTCCACTTTGAATAATGAAATAGTCGAAACTGTGGGACAAGTGGGACAGTGCTATGGTTTATGAGGATAAACAGAAGAGTTATGGTTATGAGGCTGAATAAAACTGGATCTTCCCGCACCCACACCCTATCTTGGACTTGAGCCATAGGCACATTCTAACCTGCAATGGCACCAAGAACTGTGCTCGAAGACCCCCGGGTGTAAATGCCCTCATATGACCCCACGACAGTCTTGGATCTCTGACTAAGCCAGCTCCAGTCTCCCCCTGTGGCGCCAAGCATTTCTGCACACAGGGTCTATGGAGACTGGTCTATGGACTGGTCAATCATCCAGCCAGCATCCAGGGGTGACATGGGACCAGCTTTCCCAGGCAGATTGACAAAAACAAGGCAAACTGTTCAGAAACTATGAGAAAATGACAACCATAAAACCGCGTGTGTAGCTGACTCTAGAGGTCAGGGTTCATGCCATATTAGCATCATTCCCCAGGAAGGGGCCCTGAGCCTCCCACCCCAAGGACCCGCCCACCCAAGTGCTGCCCTCAGGTTCAGGGAGAGCAAGTCCTGGCCCTTGAATCAGAACTTCCAAAGGACCAGAGGACTGCGGCTTCTCCCATGGAAGCTAGCCCATAACTTCACGGACCTGCACATCAACGCTGGGTTTTTACGCCAGTATAATGCTCAGCCATTTTATGTAGGATTATGTGCTGTGTGTACCAAAAAGCTCATAAAAAAAAAAGAAAAAAATTGAATGAACATTGTTTTTAAAAGGCCCTTAAAAGGCTATAAAGTGCAGTGACTTTCATACCCTTGGGTTTTTTCCATCTTGTATTAGAGAGTTCCTCAATCAAAGCAGACTCTGGGCATAAGGAGGTAAGAAAAGTGGATTCCAAGGTCAGGGAGATGGGAAATTCCGGAGCAGGCTGGCTCCCTGCGGGCACCGGCTTAGGTCCTAAGCCAGCCCTTGGTGAGGAAGTCAGTCGTGAGCCAGGAAGGACACATCGCTGGGTGGGTTGTGGTTCTCCAGGCACGTGGGTCTGTGAAGCCACAGCCTTAGGGTGTAATGGTCAGAGTGCGCCCTGCCAGGGCCGAGAGGGGCATGCCTGAGGGAGGGGCCAAAAGCAGGGTTGGCGACTGAGGACACAGTGTAAAGGCACAGGTTGGACCCTGGCCCCTCCACATTCTTCTGGGTCCCTGCACAGCTCACTAGGGCCAGGGGCTTGCATGGCAAAGGGAGAATGTTCTCTCCAGTTTCTAGAATCTGGGGGCTGGATTCCACTAAGGAAATACGTACTGAATTCCTCAAAGCTGGAACAGCGATGTAGAGAGAAAATGATGGGACAGCCACAGGATGGGCTGTTATGCAAACATTAAAAGTCATGTTTGCAAAGAATATTTAATGACTAGGGGAAATGCTTGCAATATGTTGTTAAATGAAAAAGTAAGCTACCAAAACTATGATCCCAATTTTATGAAACAAAACAAAACAAACACATGCCTGAATAGACGGAAAAGGGGCTGGAAGGAAACTGACCACATCGTCAGGCTGTGACCTCTGGGCAGTGAGATTTGAGGTGATCCCCACTTTCCTCCTAATTCTTTTCTACATTTTCCAAATTCCCAGCAATGAATAATTGTTTCTATAATTGGGATTGATTATAAGAAAATAAATTACATATTTAGATAATATTTCTTCCCAAAGAAAACTCTACCATTTTATCCCATTTGATGCCAGAAACATATAACGGGCCTAGTGTCTTCCTTTTCTACACACCTGTCACCACAGACACAGGTGCAGACGGCAGGCTGGTAAGGGGGGTCCGCTGGACAGAGGCTGGGCTTTGGGAGATGGGGGTGGGGCAGTGGTTCAAGGGAGCACAGGGTGCTGCAGGGGCGTGGGTGTGGGGGACGGGGATAAGCTGGCCCAGACATAGGGAAGGGAAACAACACTTCAGCATCGTTGGTACCTCACAGTTTGCATGGCATGCTTCACAGCTGTCCAGCACCCCACAGTTTGCACAGCACTCTCACAGTTAAACTACACCCTACAGTTTGCATGGCACCCTCACCATGGACCTCCCCAGGCTGACAGCAGAGGAGGGGCATTTCCCAGGACAAGGCTAGGCTCCCTCCACTCCAGGCCCGTACAAAAGGACAGGGCCCAGGAAGGGTCAGTGAGCGCTCTGGTGAGCTGCAGCCTGATAGGAAAGGAGGAGGGGAAACGGTGCCCCATGGGGCCCCTCATCCCTGAACACCAGGAAGAGACCAAGGTCTCCCAAGTGTCTCTGCTGGGCCAGGGCTTTACAGAGACTATCTCTTTTGATCTTCCCAACAGCCCCATGAGGTAAAGATACTTCTTATACAGACATTTTACAGACAAGAAAATTGCCACATTTGTTCCTTTAACTGGAATCCACTGCATCCAATATGTACAGGCCCATACCAGGGACTTTCCATACAGATCCCATTTAATCCTCACAATATCCCTATGAGATGGGGAACAGTTTCCAAATTTTAGAGATGAGAAAGCTAAGGCTCAGAGAAGTTAAGTGACTTACCTAAAGGCACACAGCGAATAAGATGCAAAGCTAGCATTTAATAACAGTTGCAAGGATGGATGGATGGATGACCAGATGAGGCCCCTGCTCAGCATCCAAGGGGCAATGGCCAGTGGCTGAGCTGAAAGCCAGTCAGCACAGAGAAAGATCCAAGGACTCATCCACCCTTGGGCATCCTGGAACCTATACAGGGCCTGGGTCAGGCACACATGGATTCCAGTCTGGCTCTGCCATGTTTTTGATATGTGGCCTCAGCAGAATAACCAACCCATCTGAGTCTCTGTCTCCTTTCCTGTCAGATGGGGACAGAGCCAGCACTTCAGAGGCTGGTTGTGAGGACCAGATAAAATGATGGACACAGAAGTGCCTGGCATAGCCTGACATGTACATCAGTACATGTCACTGCCCTGCCAGTAGCCACTCACTCATTGTGTGGCTTTGGGGATGACTCAGAAATTCAGTGCCTTCTTCTGAAAAATGAACTTGGGGAGCCAGCCCCATGCTGAGTGGTTAAGTTCACACGCTCTGCTTCAGCGGCCCAGGGTTTTGCCGGTTCGGATCCTGGGCATGGACATGGCACTGTTCATCAGGCCATGCTGAGGCAGCGTCCCACAAAGTACAACCAGAGACACTCACAACTAGAATATACAACTGTGTACTGGGGGGCTTTGGGGAGAAAAAGAAGGAAAAAAAAAAAAAGAAGATTGGCAAGAGATGTTAGCTCAGGTGTCAATCTTTAAAAAGAAAAATGAACTTGGACTAAATGAGCTCTAAGATGAGAAAATTAGGATCAAAAATGTAAGCCATGCGCTGAAGGTTCCATAGAGGGCAAGTTCCCAGGGGTCCGGCTCCAGCGTCCAGGTTCTACCTACTCCAGTCTAGGTCTCCAGACCGTGAGGGGTCTGAAGAGCAAGCAGCATGCATGGATTTCCTGGCCAGCAGCCTCTGTACAGCACTTCACAGCTTTAACAACTCTGCTCCTGCCTTCAGGGTGTTTTGTAATCTGGGAGCAAGATATTGGCTCTTGGGGTGGAACGATAAAGGAAAGTCACAGAGGCCAGCATCATCTTCCCAGAATTCTCACCCACAAAGTCTGTAAGAAAGGGACACCTTGCATATGTCTGTCCTCATGGCAACTGGCACTGCCCTGAGTATCCAAACAGAATCACCTGTGATGTCAGCGGAAGCAGCTACAGTTCCCACATGGGATCTGGCCCCAGCCCCTGGAAAACTTGAGATCTCAGCAGTTCAAAGACCCTCACAACTCCCACACACCAAGCTCATTATTGCCCTCCTTCCCTCACCCCACTTCCCCCAGGGAACACCCAGGTGTGGGGCCTGAAAAGGGAATGATTTAACTCATTTCAATTAATCATCAGTCCTAAAGATAAAGTCCGGGAGTGGATTAGTCACAGGGACTAGATTAGTCAGACTTCTCTCGGAAAAGGCAGGAGTGTGCGCAAAGAGGCCTCTGCTTTTCCCTGGAAGATTATCCTGCCTCTCTCAACAGCAGCTAAACCAAAGCAGGGGATGACACAGTGAGGGGACATGTCTCAGGGAGCAACAGAACCTGGCCAGGCTGGCCTTCTGAGGATTGTTCTTTTTTCCTTGTTTGTTTCCCTTTAATGAATTTCCTTAATCATCTCAGGCTTCGTGGTACAGGAACAGCAGGTGCAATTTGGGGGTCAAATGCCTGGGTTTGAGGGGAGATCCTACCATTTATGAACTGTGTGCATGGAGCTGCTCACCTAGTCCCCCCAACCATCAATTTTCTGAACAGTAGCAAGGGGGTAGTGATGTTGAGTGAGGATTAGGTAGAAGGTTGTATATAAAGCGTCCAGCATAGTGTCTGGCATATGGAAGATGCTCAATCCACATGACATTCCCCCCCCCCATCCCTACCATGGCAACATTTCCCAGAGGCTAGGCAAGTCACTCAACCTCTCTGAGTGCCAGTTCCTCATCAGTAAAATGGGGATAGTAAGACTCATCCTCTTATCTGACAGAGTTGCTAAAGGATGAAATGAGATACTGGAAGAGGAATGTACAAGTATTAGAGTCTCCATTTTGCTTTCTTGCCTACACACATACGTATGGGGGTTATCCAGCCACACAGAGAGGGGCTTGGTGCATGCTAGTGAGACTTTCAGAGCTGGTCATTAAATTCTCTGAATGTCATCAACCAGATTGGCCTTGGTCTCTCTCCCAAGTCCCCACTATATATAGAGATGGCACAGCTCAGGGAGAAGGTACTTTAACAAGTAAACTAGGTAGCACTTCTGGGCTGGCACCACAGCTCTATCACTTACCAGCTGTGTATCCTCAGACAATTTACTTAACTCCCTAAGCCTCAGTTTGCCTTACTGTCAAACGGGAATAAAAGTTATAATTAATTTACTGGGATGATGTGAGGATTAACTAAAATTTATTTATTCCTTCCATTCAACATTGTACTTGAGGTTCTAGCCAGGGAAATTAGACAAGAAAATAAAATAAAAGGCATATAGATTGGAAAAGAAGTAAAACTACCTCTGCTCACAGATGAGATGATCTATGTATAGAAAATCCTAAGGAATCCACCAGAAAACACTATTAGAACTAATAAACAAGTTTGGAAAAGTTACAGGATACAAGATCAAGATACTAAAATCAATTGCATTTCTATATACTTGCAATGAACAAGTCCAAAAATGAAATTAAGAAAACAATTCCATTTGTAATAACATCAAAAAGGGCAAAATACTTAGGAATAAATTTAATGAAAGAAGTGCAAAACTTATACTCTGGAAATTACAAAACATTGTTGAAAGAAATTAGAATCTAAATAAATGGAAACACATTCCATGCTCATGGATCAGAAGACTTAACAGTGTTAAGATGACAATATTCCCCAATTGATATACAAATTCAACACAATATCAGAATTCTAGCTGGCTTCTTTGCAGAAACTGACAAGCTGATTCTAAAATGGAAATACAAGAGACCCAGAATAGCCAAAACAATCTTCAAAAAGAAGAATGAAGTTGGAAGTATCACACTTCCCAAATTCAAAATTTACTACAAAACTATAGTAATCAAGAAAGTGTGGTCCTGGCATAAAGATGGATACATAGATCACTGGAATACAATGGAGAGTTCAGAAACAAATTCTCACATTTACGGTCAATTGATTTTCGACAAGGGTGCCTAGATCATTCAATGAGGAAAGAATGGTCTTTAACAAACGGTGCTGGAGAATTGAATATTCACATGCAAAAGAATCAAGTTGTACCCCTAACTTGCACCATATACAAAAATTACCTCAAAATGGGTCAAAGACCTAAACATAAGGGCTAAAACGATAAAACTATTCAAAGGAAACATAGGGCTAAATCTTCGTGAATTTGTATTTGGCAATGGTTTCTTATATATGAGATCAAAAGCACAAGCAACCAAAGAAAAAACAGATAAATTGGACTTCACCAAAATTTAAAACTTCTGTGCTTCAAAGAACACTATCAGGAAAGTGAAAAGACAACCCACAGAATAGGAGAAAATGTTTGCAAATCATATATCTCATAAGGAACTTGTATCTAGAATATATAAAGAACTCTTACAACTCAAAAATAAAAAGACAAATAATTTAAAAATGGGCAAAGGATCTGAATAGACATTTCTCCAAAAAAGATAAGCAAATGGAAGATAGACAAATATACAAATGGAAGATGCTCAACATCATTAGTCATCAGGGAAATGCAAATCAAAACCACAATGAGATACCACCTCATACCAGTAGGATGGCTATCGTCAAAAATAAAGATAATGTTGGTGAGGATGTGGAGAAATTGGAACTCTCATATACAGCTGGTGGCAATGTAGAAGAGTGAGGCCACTTTGGAAAACAGTCTGGCAGTTCCTCAAAAGATGAAACATAGAGTTACAGCAAATGACCCAGCAATTCCACTCCAGGGTATATACCCAAGAGAAATGAAAACATATGTCAACACAAAGGGACTGTGCATGAATGGTCACAACAGCATTATTCATAATAGTCAAAAAGTGGAAATAACCAATGTCTATCAACTAATGAATAGATAAACGAAATATGATATATCCATACAATGGAATATTATCCAGCCATAAAAAGTAATGAAGTACAATACACAGTACAATATGGATGAACCTTGAAAACATTATGCTATGGGAAAGAAGCCAGACACAAAAGACCCTATATGATTCCATTTATATGAAATGTCCGGAATAGGATAATCTATAAAGGCAGAAAATGGATTAGTGCTTGCCTAGGGATGGAGAGATTGGGGAGTGACAGCTAAAGGGATGTTTGGGTGGTTATGAAAATGTTCAAAAACTGGTTGTGCTGATGGTTGCACAACTCTGCAATATAGTAAACCCACGCTTTAATGGGTGAATTGTATGCTATGTAAATTACATCACAAGAAAGCTGTTACAAAAAATGAATCATGTGTTCATTTCACAATATTTATTTAGTACCTATTATCTAGCAAGCACTGTTCTAGGTGCTCAGGAAACATAAATGAACAACATACAAAAGATCTCTGCCCTCTAAGAGTAGGAGACAGATAGTAAACATAATAAAAAAGTAGATTATATAGTATGCCAGAAGGTGTTAAATGCTATTTCGAAAAGAAGAACCAGGTCAGGAGGATTTGAAGTGCAGAGGAGGGGGTATGACACATTAACTAAGGGATCAGGGCAGATGTATCATTGGAACAAAGACTTGAGGGAGATGAAGGAGAAAGCCAAGAAGCTCTCTCTCAGGGAGTCGAGTCCCAGGCTGAGGGCACACAGGGAACAGCCTGCGCCTGTGCCATAAGGCGGGAGTGAGCCTGTGTATCTGAGGAAGAACGGGGAGCTCAGCATGGCCGCAGGGGAGCAAGTAGATGAGGACAGGGGTGAAGGAGGCAGGGCAGGCAGGTCCTACTGTGCCATCATAAGGGCTTGGGCTTCTCCAGGAGAGAACTGGAAGGCCACAGCAGAGCAGCAGACCATCATGGTGACTTGTGTTTTAAAAGAATCACTTTGTATCTGTACACTCACATTCATAGAACACACTATTCACAACAACCGAAAGGTGGAAATAACCCAAGTGTCCATTGACAGATGCATGGATAAACAAAACGTGGTCTATCCATACAATGGACTGTTATTCAGCCTTAAAAAGGAAAGAAATTCTGACACATGCTACAATGTGGTAAACCTTGAAAACATCACGCTAAGTGAAATAAGCCAATCACAAGAGGACAAATACTGTATGATTGCTCTTACATGAAGTACCTCGAGTAGTCAGATTCATAGAGACAGAAAGCAGAAGGGTGGTTGCCAGGGGCTGGGGGCAGTTGGTGTTTAATGGGTGTAGAGTTTCAGTTTTGCAAGATGAAAACAGTTCTGGAGATAGATGGTGGTGATGTCTGCACAAGAATGTGAATGTACTTAATGCAACTGAACTGCACATTCAAAAATGGTTAAAGTGGTAAATTTTATGTAATGCATACTTTGCCACAACTTAAAATTATTTTTAAAATATCACTCTGGCTGCCGAGTAGAGACGAGACTGCGGGAAAGGAATGGCAGAAGTGGAAAATGAGTTAGGAGGTTAGAAGTCACTAGCGGTCGCCACCACCTGTTTCTGGCACATGACAAGCTGCACTTCCTTGCCTTCCAGAGTTAGGTGTCGCCATGTGCAACGCTGCATAGCCTCTTTCCCTCCACCTTGGGTGCAGCAACGTTCCAGGCTATGGCAGCCTGATTCCAAGGGAGTCAGTGGGAGAGAAGGGGACCACAGCTGAGTCCTGCAGCCGCCAGAGGAGAGAGGTAAGCAGCCGCCACCCAGGTGGGAGGAAACCAGGAAACCATGGCATCCGGGAAGCCAAGCGGACTGTTCCAGGGAGGAGGGGGGATCAGCTGTGTCAAATGCTGCTGGTAGGTCAAATGACATGAGGACCAACCACTGCATCAGCCATAGGCAGGTCACTGGTGACCTTGACAATGATAATGCCTGCAGAGTGGTCAGCACATTGCCCAGCATGTTGGAGGCCCTCAACAGAAGTTACTGGAAGCTGGGAGGGCTGGGTTCCCCTGCATTAATGCTCTCATTCTGCTTGGAGGCACTGTCTCGTGCTCCGCCAAGCATGGAGCAGTCTGCTCAGGTGCATCCTGGTGCCATCCCTGGCAGGATCTGGCCCATTGGAAACACTCAGGGTCAGGGTGCGCCCAAGACCACCCAGCTGAAGTCCTACCTACCAGCACACACAGACCCTGCCCAGTGCAGCCCCTCGTTGCCAGGCATTCTGGAATGACCAGAGGAGAAGGGCAACCCTAGGCCTAGCCTACAGGTTGCTTCTTTCTGAGCTCACTCCCTTCTCTGCTGGTTGCACAAAGAGAGCATGGTTTTAACTCCGCGGTTTATCTACCAGCCAAATCAAGAGGAATATTTTATAAAATTGTAATACTGCATGAACTTGCTAAGTACATATATAAGGCTAATGTCACTGTAATATTAAAATACTAAATTCATTTATATACTTTTTATTTAAATTGCTGGGGCAACTTGCCATAGTTGATTAAAAATTCTGAACAGGGTGTACTGTATGGGCCAATTATGAAACAGGGTGTAAGCGCTGTGAACAGCACTTGTAATATGCAGAAAACCATTTATAAAATGAGATTTAAAAAGAAAAAGTGAAAAGAGAATCAGGGCACAGAGGCAGGCTTGCATGTAGCCCGTGGACTCCCTAGGGGCACAGGCCCCCAAGGTGAACCCTGTTGGGTGAGGCCTCCCCTGCGATAGCAGCACAGCCCCACACCCACCCCTCGGCCACACTGCTCCAGCAAGGCTGGCTTCTGCCATCCATCAATGGCTTATTTCCTCTCATTTCCAGGCTCTTTGGTGGCTGAATTTATCAAGACTCAAGCCTCCCACCTCTCCTCTGGAGTCCTGAAAAAGAGCCCTGGCCACACCTGGAGAGGCATTGCCCGGAGTGGCCACACCTGGCTTCTGGCCCATCCCAGGCACTGCCTGGCTGGGCAAGGTTGCAGAGCAGTCTGGCCCACCCATATTGCCTCCACTGGTCCAGAGGTCACCCGGAGACCATTCTGAGCATCTGACCACTGCTCTCAGGCCAGGCTCAGTCAGCCTGCAAGACTGCCCAGAAGTTCTGGGCCACTAATGCCCCAGGAGTGACCCTCTGCCCATGAGGGACAGGAGCTGGTGGACCAATGTCCCAGCTTCGTCACTCCCAACCAGGACCACTTGCAGTGTACTCTCACCATCTCTGAACCCACAGTGCTAACTGGTCATTGACTCCTACTAGGTCACCTCCCAAACAAACCAGGTACCCAAACCTGTGCCTCAGGGTCAGCTTCTAGGGGAGCTACAGGAAGGCAAGTCCCGGAACTCTCCAGTCACAGTTCCCCACTGCTGAATGGACTCACCAGTGTCTGAGCCCTGAGGGACTTGGATCAGCACAGAGCTGCTGGCGGGCTGGGACCATGAGCACTCCAGACCACTGGGGGCAGGTGGGCATCGTTCCCCTGGGGACACCACAGTCTCCGTGGTGTCCTGAGGCTTCAAGCACATCTGTGCCCAGTGTCCATGGACAACAACTGAAGCTGATTTAGGAGTCTTACAGTCATGAGACACCTCCTGGGGTGATGTGTGCAGAGAGGCAGCAGCACCGACAGAGGAAGGAGAGGGCTTGGGAACTCTCCCTGCCCTGCATTTACTGGCTGTGTGGGCTCTCCCAGGGGAGCTGAGAACAACTGCATCCACCTGTCAGGATGCCCCATAGACATCACAAGCAGGTAAGCCTAATGCTGGCCTGCCCCAAGCACGGGAAGAAGTGGGTGATGACAGTGATAAAGAAGGAGACAAAGGCAATGACAACACTTGCAGAGTGGACACTTGCCATGGCTTTCTCTGTCCTCCCTGCCAGGATCCACATCACAAAATCAAACCCCTGATTTCTACTGCCTCCAGAGTCCTTGGATTGTTACTCGTTTTGGACTCTTGGCTCCCCAGAAAGCCTATCTCTTCTTTACACGGAAAGATCCACATGCAGCCCCTAGCCCAGCACTGACCCCCCTGGCAGGGGCTCCATCCCTGCCTTCTGGTTGGACTGTTCAAGGCTCCACACAGATGCAGGTTGAGGCATCAGGATGTTGTGCGCTGACCATGTGGCCAAGGTAGGGCTATTCCCTGCCCTTGAGGAGCTCACAGTCTGGGAGAGGAGACATTCATTCATTGATCCAATTGTTGCATGCCTACTATGTGCTGTGAGCTATTCTAGGTGCTAGAGATACTAGGATGAACAGATAAGGTCACCAATCTCATAGAACTTACATGGAAGCGAGGAGACGAATGCTAAGGAAACCCTCAAAGAGTAAATGAGTGCCCTCATGAAAACAAAACCTTGTGCTGTGGTAAAGAGTGACCAGGGTTTCCTCTGGTTTGGGCAGGTAAGGAAAGCTTCCCTGAGGGGAGACCCAAGCAGCAAGAAGGACCTGTGTGATGTGTCCAGCAATGGAGAATGAAAGTGCTGGGCAGCAGAGGGCCAGGAGGGAGGGACTCGCCACAGGGACTGGGGCTGACCAGAAGCCCTGCATCTGGGAGACAAGGGGCCAGGAGGCTGCCCCAGGAGGCCAGCTAACACCTCTTTCCCATACATGGGGCAGCGCTGGGTCCTGAGCCCACACCATGGGCAGTGCCAGTGGCTCTGGTGCCCATCCACACATCACCATGGTGATTCCCTTCTAATGGAAAACAGTCATGTTTATTTTCTTTTCTGCATTCTGGACTGAGGCCATATGATAATTACAAAACGCACAACCCATAATGTGTTCTAAACTGTCTCTGCATACTCTGTGGTTTTGGAATAATACATAAAATGCTAAATAAAAATTAATGTGGAAAGGAGAGTCAACAGCCTCACTAGGAAATAAAATCAGTATTAATTTCTTGCCCATAGTTACCCTGATGAGCTGGTCATGACGTGTCCTGTCTCCTCAACTTTGATACAATCCACGTGCCTGCTCCTCTGGCAACAACCTCAACTTCTGATGGCCCCAGCGTCTGGTAACGATTCATGTGAATGTGGGGGGGGCAGTCCTGGGAGCCATCACAACTCCCTGAGTTTTCCCAAGCCTTGGGTCCTGGTGCCTGGAATACAACGGTCACATAACAAGTATTTGCTGAAGCTGTTCTGTGAGAGATTCAGATCAGTCAGGCCCGTGGTGGTAGGGAGCTAGTATGAACCCCGAGGTCCTGCTGTGAGTGTGGAGCTGCCGGGCAGCAGAGGAGAATGCAGCATGTGCCCCAGGCTCTGGTAGCTGCAACCCTGTCATGTGTCCTAGCAGCTCAGCCATGAAGATGAAGTCACAATCCCAGGCAGTCTACACGACAGTCAAGCACCAAACCCAGAGGACCCAGTGGGCCATTGGGTGCCAAAGGAGGTCATCAAAGGCCAGAAATACAAAGGTCAGATCTCCTGGAGACAGCAATAGGACAAACACATGCCAGGGAAAGAGCCGTGCTGCTTGTGAGGGGTGACAGTGACACCACTTCAGAGACAGGGTCAGGGGAACAGCATGGTTGAGTGTCTGCTCCCCAGGCCCACCAGCCAAGCGTCCAAGGGCCCCTCCCTGTCCCACTTCAGTGCTGCCAGGATAAAGCAGAGGCTGGCACTTTCCCTCGGGTTCCCCACCACTGGCTGTGGCTCTCCCACGTTCCCAGGGCTAGGACCCCGCCTCACCTCCTCCATCTCCCCTCACAGCTCTGGCCCCCAACTGATCTTTCTCTCAGGGGCCCTCATCCCAGAGCTGAGGGACTGTCAGCCACATGGGGAAAGAAACCAAACTCAAAACTATTGACATTCCCACACTTTTTTCTTGAAAAAAGCATAGAGTTGGCTTTCTCTTCCCTTCCTCTATCCTATAAAATTGAATATATACCTATTTAAATTTCCTAAATGGAAAGGTATGATTGGAAGAGCAGGCTCCAGGGCCCGGTTTCAAGTCCTTGCTCTGTCACTTACCTGAACTTCAGTTTTCTCATTGTAACACAGGTGGAATAATATCTGCCTCATGGGATTAAAAGAGATGAATTTAAAAGACTTAGCCGAGGGCCTGGTGCATAAGTGGCGATGGTGATGATGATGAATATGGGGATGGCGATGACAGTGGGGATGGTGGCAGTGATGGGGATGGACTCCGCTCTCGGGGTTACAGGCAAAATCCGATCAATACATGGAAAGCTCAGTGGCTAAGAGCTCTGCTCACAGCCCAAACCTATAAGCCAGAACTCTCCTTCCTCCCCCAGCCTCAGGTCCTGCAGTCTCAGCAGATGCAATCTTGCATCCTTATTCATCAAAGAGAAGGTCAGAGGAAATAAGCCCCTCCTTGTGCCAGCTCACATTCACAGAAACCTCATCCCCTCTCGCCCCATCCACAGGCATCCGCCTCCGGCCACTGGCGACACCAAGCACCGTCAGAAACACTCGGCATCATCTCTCCCTATATCCCAACTGCTAAGCCAGTTATTGTATTTTACTTTCAGTGGAAATTCCATCACTTTGTACTAAATCCCACCGTATACAAAACATTGAGTGGCTTCTCCTGACAAGAGATACAGCAGGAAAATTGCCACATTAGATACTGTCTATTATCTGGGCTATTTTTGTTGAAAACAATCATCTTAGGCACAGGCTAACGGCACAGGCTCCCAACAGCCAAGCCAGAGTCCCCACGGCCTTCACTCCAAGAAATCTGATGCACTCCACTCAAGTCAGAGTGCTGCTGCTCTGCCCAGGGTTTTGCTTTCCAGAAGCTTCTAAAAGAAGACAAACAGGAGGCCAATTCTCTGGGATATTCCTCAAGGCCCACGTGCATCACCCCAAACAGTTGGAGCTCTCACAGCTACAAGTCATAAGAACACAGGAGCTTCCTGGGAGCCAGGGAGCCCAGGCTCCAGCCCCAGACCTCCTACCCTCTGAGACCCTGAGCCTGCCCTATAGACTCTGTGGGGTGCCCATCTGATGAAGGAGAGGGTCCAGCCAGGGGCTCTCTAGGGCTCCTCCCCTCTGACATGCGACCAACAGTGATTTCCACACTCCCAGCAGAAACATGAGCACCCACCATCAGCTGGCACTTTACAGTACAGGAAGGAAAATCATTCATTTCGGCTCAGAAATGCCATGGAAAAGTTTACTTCTTGCAAATGTTTTCTTTACAAAAGCCAAATCCCAGAGCTGATATGATGAGGGGCGGATTAGACAATTAAATCGGGCACACAGAATACAAATCTGCATTTGTTCAGCTGGGGCTAGAGGAGATGGCCAGCCCCTTCCTCCCACAAGTCAATTTACTCAGAGAGAGCAGCCTTCGCTCCAGATAAGCACATTGACTTTAAAATAAAGTGTGTGCCAACAGCTGCAGCCCTGCGACTGGAGCAGACAGGGATGTGGCACAGAATGATAATTAAATATATTTTCATCATCCGTCATTTTTTTGCTGCAGGTGCCAGGGTAATAAATCTGGACTCCCCTCTTTTGTCATCTGGCAGTGAACACATTTTAACGTGAAATCTCCTGGGAGGAATTAAGAGTCACTTGGCCTTGTAAAGGAGAAAGGGTTTTACTTCCAAACTGCCAAGTGGGGAGCTCACAGCTGATTGGTTTCATAATACTCTATTATTTGACAATATATGTGCCTCAGGTTGTATTTCAGAATACCGCACCTACGGGATAACCAGTGCTCCAGGAGAATTGGTACCAAATTTTAGAATAAAAACTTATTTGGGGAGATTTTCACCACTATTTCTTTTTATGAATCCCAAATTTAATGTATTATTGACTAGGAATCTTTCCATATTTTAAAACTTTTCCTCCATTCTTTAAATTCTCCAACTGCTCTTTCCCCTCGTAAGGCACGGCGGGGAGACCTGTTGGTTTTGCTGCCTGTCGTCTGAGCTAAGTGCCCTCGACCGGCCTAAGGAGTTCAACTGACTTTTTATTTTGACAGTTTAACAGCTCCTTCTCCCCAGGGGCAGCCTCGAGTGAGCAGTCCTCAGAAAAGCCCACTACAATGGCACAGCTGAGCTTCCTCAGAGCCTTCCCTCCCTCTCCAACAACACGGCCCCTGGAAGACACCTTCACCGAAAGGCAGGTCTGGGGAAAGCGGAGGGAGGTGCGGGCACCTCAGACAGCCACGCCGGCCACAACCCACCCCCAGAAGGAAGTGAGGGATTCCACGGCACACGTCAAGGCCAGGAACACACAGAGACACGCGGCCAGCCGGGCATGGCCACAATTACCAAGTCTTCTTCTTTCTCCTCCTCAAAGGAATGTTCTGGAAAGGAAATCCCTGCTTGGGGCCACTCGCAGGGTCACCTGTGGCTCCACAGAGGGTGGGTGTGCATTCGCAGCTGTGGAACCCCAAGGGCCAACACCTAAGGCAGGCAACACGCGGCAGATTAAAGAGGGAGGGCTGCAGGCACACTTTCCCGAAGGAAGGGTGGTTTCTCTGCCAAGCCTTGACCCAGGATCATAAGCAATGGAAACTTCCACACGTGTGTTTGAATGTGTCAGGTCTGCATTCCTCAGCAGGGACCCAGGATCAGCCAAAAAAATCACATCTTGACACCCTAAGGTCATGCAAAGTGTCTTCAAAAATGCTTCACAAATACTAATTCCCTCTCCTTTTACTGACTGCAGGCACTTTCCCATCCAGTCGCTCATATGACCCCACAGCCACCCACTGGGGGGCGACCAGGTGACAACTCCAGAAGAAAAGACCCACAGAGAATACAACATGAGGCTCGATCTCAATCAAAATCCCAGCAGGCTTTGTTTTAGAAACAGGAGCCAATTCTACAATCCACATGGAAATGCAAAGGACCTATAGTAGCCAAAACAATTTGAAAGAAAAGAACAAAATTGGAGAGCTAACACTACTTTGATTCAAAGGATTTCAAGACTTGGTATAAACCTATAGTAGTCAAGACAGTGTAGTATTGGCTTAAAGACAGACAACTAGATCAACAAAACAAAACAGCACCCAGAAATAGACCCTCTTATATAAGGATGAATGATTTCTTACAAAGTGGCAAAAGGCAGTTCGGTGCAGAAAGGGGAGCCTGTTCAACAGACAGTGCTGGAATAACTGGACATCTACATGAAAAAAAAGAAAAATGAACCTCACCCCATACCCACGCCATATTCAAAAATTAACTCAAAATGGATTATAGAACTAAGTTTAGAATCTATAAAACTTTAGGAAGAAAGCATAAGAGAAAATATTTGTGACCTTGGGTTAGGCAAAGATTGCTTAGATACGACACCAAAAGCAAGATCTATAAAAACAAACAAACAAAATCAATAAATTGGACTTCATCAAATTTAACTTCTGCTCTTCAAAAGATACTGAGAGAATGAAAAGAGAAGCCACAAAACGGAAAAAAAATCTTTGTAAAGCCTATATCTGCTAAAGGACTTTATCTACTTTATCTAGAATATATATAAAGAACTCTCAAAACTCAATAATAAGAACACAGATAATTTTTTTAAATAGACAAAAGACTTGAACAGGCATTTCACCAATAAGATATAGGGTGGCAAATAAGTGCATGAACATCATTAGTTATTAAGGGAATGCAAATAAAAACCATGACCAGATACCACCACACATCTATTAGAATGGCTAAAATTTGAATGACCATAGGAAGGGTCAGCGAGGATGTGGAGGAACTAGAATTCTCATACCCTGCTAGTGGGAATGTAAAATGGTGCAAACACTTTGGAAAGCAGGTGGCAGTTTCCACATGATCCGGCCATTCCACTTCTAGGTATTTACCCCGGAGAAAAGAAAGTATATATCCATACAAAGACTTGTACACAAATGTTCATAGCAGCTTTATTTGCAATTGTCAAAATCTGGAAACAATTCAAAACTCCATCAACAGATGAATGGACAAATTGTCTCACATCCACACAATGGAACACTACTCAGAGATAAAAAGAAATGAACTGATACAGGCGACAGGGACAAGTCACAAAATAATTGTGCAGAGTGAAAGAAGGCAGACCAAAAAAAAGAGTGCAGACTGTATGGTTCCATTTATATAAAACTCCAGGAAATACAAACTAACTATAGTGACAGAAGGTAGTACCTAGGGAGGGTGGACCTGGAGTGAGGAGTTATGAAGGGGCTCAAGGACACTTCTGGGTGGGCTGGATATGGTCATTCTCTGGATTTGGCAATGCTGACGCCAAAATCCACCAAACCGTATGTTTTAAATACATGTAGTTTATCATATGCCAATTACACCTCAATGACGCTGTCTTCAGAAAAAGGCTATAATGTGAACAGTGCCCCTGAAGCTGTGTGAGGAGGTGCTAGGATGTGCAGGTGCTAGAAGCCCAGGAAAGAAAAGAAAACGAATCTTTTGAAAAAACAGTAAGTTGCCCATCACTAGTGGTGGAAAATCTTGCATTAGAATTCAAAACATCCCCACTCATTCGGTCATTCATTCATTCAGTAAATTGGCGTTCTGAGCAGAGGCCACAGAGAAAGATATGATCACTCTCCTGAAAGGAATGAGGACAAGAACCCTGACTGGGGAGTGTGCCCACTGCCCTCTTTCTTGGCCATAAATGCACACCCCCACGTGCAGGAGTGTGGTGTGAGAGCACAGCCAGGCTGCCCAGCCAACTGCTCTTAGGCAAATTACATAAACACTTTGTGCTCAATTTCCTCATCTGTAAAATGTGGGGAACAGGAGTACCCAACCCATAGCGTTGTTATGATTTAATAATGTCTGTGTGATTCTTAGAGGGATGCCTGGCAAGTCGTAAGCACTGAATAGGTGTGAGCCACAGTTGGTCCTGTAATTATCACTATTTTATTACTAAACTATCTGCAGAGACATACACCAAGATGTGAAGAGGTCTCCAGGTGCTGAGATAAATGACTGATCTATTTACTTTTCTGGTTTTCCTCACTTTCCCTCACTGAACACATATTACTTCTAAAGTAGAAGTTTTAAGGAATACAAATACACAAACAAGTAAGCTGGAACACAGAGCAGCTTCGGTGTTTACTGGCCCACAACCACTCACATTTAAAGCAAGCTCCCTGTGGTGCTCAGCCCACACCCTCTCCCCTTCCTCAGACATCCCAGAAGTCTCCACAAAAGCCCAGATCAGGACCTTGTACCTGCAGCAGGTTAACATGTCAGAGGTGTGAACTGATGTTTCTCTTCGCCCTGTTCCTTGTCGGCTTTTATTCTAAGCAGACCGAGAGCATCTATGCCCCAGGCAAGGGCTGATACGTGGAACAAAGAACAGAAGAATCAAAGCCATGACTTCTGAGCTTCAAAAGCCACAGCCTGGACGTGTAAGAAGAGATGCAGGGGACACCCCACCAGCGGGGGCCTCTTCCTGCCCAGAGCCAAGGTGGAGGGAGAATGGGAGTCAGACATGTGGGGTGTGGGTCCCACCTCCTCCCCGCCCTGATGATGGATGACCTGAGAACTGCAGAGGGGCTCATGCTCCAGAGGAGGGGCCTGTTCCTCAGGTGGAGCCGACAGCATTCACCCTACGCCCCAGAGAACAGAGATGGCTGCTGGGGTTGAGGGGCCGCAAAGGGTCCCTCATCCCTCAAGAGGGATACAAAAGCAGCTGAGGAGGATGTGGCCCTGGAGAGGATTTGCCTGGGCACAAAGAAGCACAGTAGTGACCTGTATGGGGTGACAGCCAGGGACCTGAGGAAATGGCAGTAACTAAAGGCCAGGCCCCTCACCTCCATGCGCTCCTTATGCAACAAAAAACCCAGCGATAGATGAGGGGGAAGCTTTAAGTTGACTGAGAAACCCCAGAATTAAATGAGATTATGTCTCTGTGGAGCCAGCCCTGGTGATCTAGCGGTTAAGACTTGGTGCTCTCGCCTTTGTTTCCCAATCAGGGAACCACACCACCAGTCTGTCAGCTGTCGGCTGTCATACTGTGGTGGCTGTGTGTTGCTGTGATGCTGAAAGATATGCCACCAGTATTTCAAATACCAGGAAAGTCACCCATGGTGGACAACTGTCAGCGGAACTTCCAGACTAAGACAGACTAGGAAGAAGGACCTGGCCACCCACTTACAAAAAAACTAGCCATGAAAACCCTAGGAATAGTAGTAGAGCATTGTCTGATATAGGCCAGGAAAGTGAGAAGGCGGCGCGAAAAGGCCCAGCAGGGTTCCACTCTGCTGGACACAGTGTTACTAGGAGTCGGAATCGACTCGACAGCACTAACAACAACGTTTCTGTGGCCTGATGGAATGAAGGATTGAAATAAAAATTCAGTTATCAAAAGAGAAAGTTCCATGTTCCCCTGAGCTGTGGCCTGAGATTGGTCCCTGCTACATATTCGTAGATGGTCACTACCAGTCGACAGTTCATCCCTCAGTGGATTAAAGCAGTGCAGTGTGCACAGTGAAGAACACAGCATCCAAGCCCCAGGTACAAAACAGAGGGAGACCTGCAACCTTTCCCAGCGAACTCACCCTCTACCAGGGAGACAGCTGTGTAGACAGAGGATGACAATGTCAAAAGTTACCAAGGGGCGAAGGGAAGTGAGGCTGGTCCTGCAAAGCTTCAGGAGAGGGCAGCTGGGCAGATTTGGAAGTATCCAGAGACCAAGAAGGGCATTTGAAGCAGAGGGAATAGCATCTGCATAGACAACCTAAGTCTAAAACAGAGTTCCCTCACCAGGACTTTCCAGCTCAGAGAAGGAGACAGATGTCATGATAACCATACAAGGACGAATGTGCGGTCTCCCAAGTGCTCACTGACGGATTTCTGTGCTTCATGAGGGTTTTCATCCATTTTCCTCGAGATGAGAAAAGGGACAATGCAGCACATTTTCAATAAAGCTAAATTTATTCCACTCAAAGAAGTGTTCTTTATTCTGAGATTATGTCCTCCAACTTTTCTTTTATGAAACATTGATAATATATGGTTGCTGGAGTTTTTCTAAGTCTTATTTGGCAAAATTAAAAGTTGGCAATCCTGTAAGTCCCTTCCATTAAAAAAAAATGCACTGCTTGGTGAAAGCACTCAAATGGAGACATATTTACTGGGAGCCCACGACGGGCCAGCACAGGGCTAGGTGCTGAGAAAGCAACAGATGCAGATGCAGATGCAGATGCAGATGCAGAAGTGGTCTTTGCCAGGGCAAAGCTTGAGTTTAAAGGGCTCTGAGGAGTAAATAGAGGGGCTAGGGGCTCTCTTTAGACAGGGTGCTCATAGATGGCCTCTTTGAGAAGTGACATTTAAAGTGAGACCTGGAAAACAAGCTGGAGCCAGCCATGGGAGGAGCTGAAGACAGATTCCAGGTAGGAGGAATGGCAAATGCAAAGGTCCTGAGTAAGAATGAGCTGGGTGAGATCTTGGGACTGACAGAGGGCTGGTGAGGGCAGGAGAGTGCAGTGGCATGCAGCTGGAACAGCAAGTAAGGACCTGTCTGGGAACAAGGCAGGGAGAGGCATCTTCCCAGGGAAGATGGAGTAAGGAACTCTTCCCGGGGAGGGTTAAGATGGAGAAGGGAAGTAGGAGTAAAGGTAAGGAGGAGAGACTGTGAGAGCTAAAACAGCAGAAGCAAGGCCCTGGGCTAGCACCTGCTTAGTAAGACACAGCCCTGCCCACCTGGTTTACAATCGGCCTGTACCTAAGACAGAGGCACCTGCTGAACGAGAAGGCACAGAACACGGATTCCCTCCGGCATAGTGGGCATAGCATTTTAGAAACCTCTCAGACTCCCTGTCTTAGAAATCCAGTGGTTTGCGGAGCTCCCTGCCCACTGATGCCATGCATTTCAGTACTTCAGGGGGAAGGCATGTACCCACCGAAACAACAAAGGGAATTCTGGGAATCCTCAGCACTGAATGGCAGGCGTGATTATTAGTGTCAGCAGCATGGCCACAGACTGGAAAGCATTTTGTTGAGAGTGAGGGTTTTATGAATCCGGATCCTGGAGGAATCAGATCACCAGGTTCCTCTGAGTGTGGAGAAGATGCCCTTCCACTCCACCCCTGACAGCTGATGCCCCAGGCAGGAGGAGAATAGGCTGCAGAGGGAGGAAGAGGGTGGAGCCCACCCCTTTGCAGAGGGAGGAAGAGTATGGAGCCCACTCCTTTGCAGAGCCAGGAAGAGCATGGAGCCCACCCCTTTGCAGAGGCAGGAAGAGCGTGGAGCCCATCCCTTCCTGTCCTGAGAGACTGGGGAGGGGAGGAGACACAGGAAGAAAGTGGGACACAGGATCCTTATCATCTCTCAGATGGGTATGTAGAAGCCTGAGAACCTGAAGGCTAATGATCTGCTTCCTGGGTAATGAGGAGAAAGCCATAGGCTCTAGGAACATAGTTCCCAAACTGCACCAAGACACCCTGAGGAGCCTCAGTAAACTCACAGGAGACCAGCAGGATATTTTTACTTACTGAGGGAAAAAGCAATACTTAATGTCTGTCGGACACCTGTCAGACACTGCTGGAACTACTAGCTTGGGGTAGTTTATGATTTCACCATTAGATCACCCTTCAAACCTTTTGAAGATGGTACGTCATTGTGAAGCTAGGTTTTCAGTGGTTGCTGAAATAAGAAGCAAGTACCTTGCAGAAACTCATATGGAATAGGAAATGAGGGTGGCAGCATCCAACCTGCTTCCAGGATTTGAAAAGGTGTCCAGTGCCCAATGGGCACACATATCCCATTAATAACTAATTTGGTTATTTAAGAATGAAGTAAAAAATTATGAGTATTGTATTTTCAAGCAACTATTAAGTTGTTAGGACATATATTCACTAAGGTGATGGGTCTAACTGCTTAATAAATGGAACTGTTATGTATGTCTTTTGGCCTAGAAACATCACCAAAAAAATCACTGAGGCACTTGGGGTGCCAAGATCCAAGAAAGTCTGAGAACTTCTACTCTGGGGGAAACTTGGCCCAAGTCCCCTCCCAACACGGAGCAGGTAGATGGGCGATAATGAAAGTAACCATCACTAAGAACATGTCTGGAGCTCCCACTCAGGCCTGCCAAGGACTGTCCTGAATAAGTGACTTTGAACGACTTATTGCACCCCCAGCAGCCCTCTTTGCCTTGCAGATGAAACCAGCTCATACATGGGAGGCACAGAACACTGCTGGCGTAGAGTAAGCAATCAGTAAGTGCTGACTGCTCTTCTTCTTACCTTCCTGATTGACATGATTCCCATAGGAGGCAGGGGCAGAGGGGAAGTAAGGTCCCCACAGTTGTTCAGCTGGTGAAGGGAGGAGCCACCCATGGCCTGCCTCTTACCCCCCAAACACACACTGCCCCCTGGTGGACAGATCAGCAGAGGTTAGCACCCTACAGCCTGCAGACCCCAGATCCTTGGTAAGGGGGGCCCAAATGCTGAGACCTCCAATGGTCAGGATGGAGAGGACTCTTTGGAATGAGCCTTGGAATGCCAAGAAGATAAAAGTGAGACAAGGCTCCACCTATGGGGATTCTTCCCCCAAAGTCGAGATGGGGCCAGTGGCTCCTAGGGCTCAACAGCCCAGCCTTTCTGTGGCAGGCACCGAAGAGGGTCCCAAGGACTCTCCAAGCACAGGGATCCTCTCCCTCAGCTATCACCAGGTCACAAGGACACACCCCTGCTATACCCCAAGGTGCAGAGGTGAGTGGGAGGGGCACTTGGAAAGACTGAACATGACCCAAAATAGCCAGGCAGAGACAGAGTTACGTCAAGGGGCTGCTGTAAGCCATTCAACTAAACTCGCCAGAGTGGACCTAAAATCTAGGACCCCGGCCCTCCTCCTGCAAGCAAGGCCAGGTCACTTAAAAAGAAGCTACATTCCCTCTGCATGGGGCACAGTGAGGGAATGTGTGACCCCATGACACACAGGGCAAGATGGCAAAGACAGAGGGGTGCTGGGAGAAGGTGACCTGTGGGCCAAGCTGGCAGGACCCATCTCGGAGAGGCCCCGTGGCCCTGTTCCACTGAGGAATGGAAACAGCAGGTTCCAAAAATAGCTTCTCCAAGTCCCCAGTTCAGGAGCCCACCTTCCCTTCAAGCTGCAGCCACGAACGACCCAGCACAGCCAGGGTCTGATGTCTGTAGCCCCTCCACCATACTCAAGAAAGCTAGACTATGGCACCTGAAAAAAACACCCAGAAGAATCAGACCAAAAGGCAAACTTCGGCTGCCAGAGTTCATCAGAATCACTATTTGCAAGATTTCTATCTGCCCTACTCGACTCGTTTCAATCTCGAAGTGCCAGATTCCCTGGTATAGTAATAGAACGGGTATTCATAGGCGCGCTGGCTTCCAATAAGATGTAGAAACTTAGCTCACACTTTTTAAAGCTTATAAATAGCCTCGGAAGAGGAGCTGGAACACGCTTCTTAGTAAATACAGCTGACCCATTTTCCTCATTCTTCACCAGGAATAAAGCGACTGTTACCACGGAAAGTACAGAAGAGGCTAAATATATATTTCCTCCTCACAGGCACGCAGATCAGAGAAGCAGAGTCGACCTCCGGAGGGGAAGAGGGAGAAGCAAAGCCAGGGAGGGGTGGCCCTGGCTACCTCCCTGCACTTCCGAGGCCCAGGGTTGTGTGTGGTGGCCGCTGTGGAGGCCGGTCCAGCCGGAAAGGGAAGGGGGCAGACCCTGATTCCCAGCTCCTGCGGCTCGCTGCTCGAGGGTCATTTAGCTCAGCCAGGCTTTCCCTGACCTACCCCCTCCCCAGCAGCTGGCTTTTATTCCCACTGTCTTCTTTGTTTCTACTATCTGTCTCCCCAACTAGAAGGAAAGCTCCAGAAGAGCAGGGATTTTCCCCTTTGGGTTTTCTATTTACACCCAGTCCTGGAACGGGGCCCGGCACGTGATAATCACACATGTATCAAGTGAACAGATTAGCACCCTTGTGGCCGCCACGGCTTTGATTGTGCCCCCAGCTCTCTGTTATTCCTTCTGGGTGGGCTTCCACTTTCTTGTCGGTGAGCATAGTGGGGTCACCCCTTTATATAGGAGGCTGCAGACCAGCTTGCCTGATAGCCGTGGAGGGCGTCCTTGTTTCTGGTGAACTCTGTACCTTGGGGAACTGTTTTTCCCCTTCATTTTGGCAAGAACTGTGGTATAAAACAATTATTCACCAAACCCAGCAGGTCTCAGTGATTCAGAGAGAAAGAAGGTGACCTTCTGGGCAGTCCCATGGGGAAGGGAAGAGTTTCCACTGCCCTGTCCCTAGCACCAAGAAGTGTGCCTGGCATGACAGGTGCTTAACCACTACGCAGGAGTGGGCACCTCCAGCGGGCCTGCTGAGGGCTGTCTGGCCAGTTTCCTGGGGGTCCTCGGACACGGCCCCTCTGCATGGTCCAGGGCTGGCAGCAGACCCACCTCTGGAAGAGCCATTCTCAGGAAGGGCTGTGGGCAGGGCAGGAACGCAAAGCCTCCCACACTCCATTTTCCCAAGGAATCACAGGAAACGCAGAGAACAGGCAGGTGACACGGCAGGGCCAGCTCTGGAGGACCTCCTGGGGATGGGGTTTGTCACCCTGAAGGAAATAGGAGATTCCCCTCAGACGTTTCAAAGCATCAAAGTCTCTGGGGCATCTGCCACACAAAGAGGGAGGCCCGTGGAGCAGACAGGCCAGTGGGGTGGAGGTGAAGGGCACTCCAGGAGGCTTTACACAGAAGCTGGGAGGCGAGACGAGAGAAGTTAGCTGGCAGCTGGGAAGCCTGGGTCACTGTGGAGGCAGGACACTGGGCAGACAAGGGGAGGGCACCTGGTTTTCAGTAACCAGGAAACCAATACTAACATGTAGTCCCACTCTTCTTCCTGCCCCAGCTGACCCTAAACACACCCCAGCTAGCCAGCTCATCCCCACGGAAAGCAACCTGCGTAGCTGCCCACTTCTTGTATACAAGACCCTTCTCAGGTAGTTGAAATCTATTTCCCTGTCCCATCTACCCACCTCCATTTCACAGAATGGACCTGGAATGGGCAGGCCTTGGTGAGAGAGACCAGAGAGGGCTGCCAGCACCATGCAGGGGGCTGGGCCATGGGCCATCCTGAGGGACCTGGCCATGGGGCTATAGGGATGGCCTGTTACTCCTCCTCACCTCCCTGAGAATCCTTACCTTAAACCTCCGTAAGCAGAGGAAACTCCAGAGCATCTCTGTTCCCGAGAACAGAAAGCCAGCAAGCCCACACTCAGCAGAGGGAGTTAACAAGGCTCAATTCTCACCCCTTTCCACACTCTGCTCTTCACGGAGTGACACAGGACAGCCCCAGTCTGATCGTGGATATTCGGGAGGATGGCCCTGTTCCTCCCTCACCTCTGCACACCACTGGACGCCAAAGTACTAGCCCAGGGCCTTGCAAACAGCAGGCGCTGAACCAGGCCTGAAGGCTGCCTTCTTAGAAAGATTGCATGCGTGCTTGGAATTGTGTTGTGTTCCTGAAATCTCTGTTCTTTCATTGGTTATTTCTCTAGATTGACTTTAATTCATCATCTCAGTTAGGATCATAAAAGAGCTTGATATTTATTTGATGGAATCTACCTTATCCATGAAATTTATTACTTCATAGAAGTACAAGCAGGGATCAGCAGGCAGAACTTGCCTCCCCCATCACCGGAGAACCACCTACTGTATCCTCCACCAAGTTTGTTCCTGGAACACATAAGTGCGGGTGGTGGGGTGTTCAAGATCCCAGCACCCCAAATTAAAACCTGGGAGCTTGGGAGCCATGTGGTAGTTTTAAAACAGGTCTGCTAACCTTTTGGCATTCCTCTCATCAAGAAGTAGAGTCTAGGGGCCGGCCCGGTGGCACAGCATTTGAGTGCACACGTTCTGCTTCAGCGGCCCGGGGTTTGCTGGTTTGGATCCCAGGTGAAGACATGGCACCGCCTGGCACACCATGCTGTAGCAGGCGTCCCACATATAAAGTAGAGGAAGATGGGCACGGATGTTAGCTCAGGGCCAGCCTTCCTCAGCAAAAAGAGGAGGATTGGCAGCAGATGTTAGCTCAATGCTAATCTTCCTCCAAAAAAAACAAAAAACAAAAGTAGAGTCTAATTCCCCTCTCCTTGAACACAGGCTGGCCTTAATGACTCTCGGAAGCAAGGCTGTGCGACTTCATGAAAGGCAGCACAGCTTCCATCCGGTTCTCTCTCAGGACACACACCTCTGGGCCCAGGTGAGAAGTCAGGGTGTCATGAAGCTGCTGTGAGACCACATGGACGGAGGGATGCCCAAGAAGCCCCCACTGCTCTGCCCCAGCGGTCTGCACCTTTCCAGACACGAGGTGAGGAGCCTTCTCGGTGACTCAGCCCAGCCACTGTCTGACTGCAACAGCACTGAGACCCCAAGGCCAGCCAGTGAGACCCCACACCTGGTCACTGAGACCCCAAGCCCAGTAAGCCCCCAGAACCAGAAGGTGTTGTAACAATAGATGATTTTGCTAAGTGTGGGGTGATTTGAAGCCAGAAATAACTGGAACAATACAAAAGCCTCACTCGCCGTGGGGCCCTGACCAAATCTCTTCCTTCCTTTTGCTCATCTAAAATGAGGGAATTGGCGGCAGGAACAGATTTTTACCAGTCTTTGGCAAAATGAGTGAAACAAAAGAAAAAAAACAAAAACAGGCACAGTGGAACAAATTCTTCATAAAGCTAACTTTATTCCATTTGAAGAAATAATCTTTATCTTGTAATTACGTCCGTCTTATACTGTTGGTGTTCGAATATTCTTACATTTATGAAATGATGACGTAGTTGCTGGTGAATTGGCTTTTAATGACCTCACTTGGTCAATTTAAAAGTTTTTAAAATCTGTGACATCCGACATCAGAGAACCACCTGGTTAAACGGCTTCAGATCACATCCACATCTGACAGGATGTGATTTATGAAATTCCTGAGAGAAAAGGGGGAGCGCCCCTTTCTCCCTCCAAATACACTCTACAAAACCCTGCCCTGGCGTATCCCCCTCAGACACCTGGCTCCGGTTAACACAGGTCGTCAGTCATGCAGAGCCGGTCCTCAACAGGCCCTGCAAACCCTCCCAGTGAAGGCAGTGGCCTCCTCCCTCGGGCCTCTGGAATGCCTGCTCTGCTTCTGGTGCCCACTCCTCCTGCTGGGCCCCGCAGGGCTCCAGGACCACTGAGTGGATGGAGAGCTTGAGATTCAAACAGAAAGAATTCCTTCAAACTGCAGCAAAAAATGCCTTAGTTCCTAAGCCAAGTGCCTCCTCCAACAGCATGCGGCCTGTCCGAGGCACGGAGGCTGGCCACAGAAGCACACAAACCTCTGGGAAAAGGTGTCAGCAGATCTGCACTTTCCAAAAACAGAGTGTTTTCAGGTCACAGAACAGAAAGATACCAGCCAAAAATTGCTGTGGACTTCATTTCTAAAATGGTAAAGTGGCCTTGAAATGTTAGCTTTTCGGCTCCTGGCTTGCTGGGTCTCACCTGGCTTCTCTGTAGCCTGTAGTCGCTTCAGAGCCACTACTACTGGAGGGTGAGGCCGTCAGTGTCGCCAGCAAGGCCGTGTCAGGTTCACATCCTTTTCTCCCCTCCATCAAACAGTCTGAGGCCAGGGAGAGGGGAGGGTGCAAACGCCCCCAGCCACAGGCTGACACAGTGACACAGTGGGATTACTGGATCCTAAGCATTTTCTAACTCTCATGGCATCATCTGCCTCCCTCCCTTTGCCCACTCTTGTGTGGGTGGAGACGAGGTGTGTGAGATGCCCACGGGCCCGAGGACCCCAGGAGAAGTCCAGGCTTCCTGGGGAGAGACTGTTAGTAGGACAGGCTAGTGGGGGTGGTTCCCCATGCCAGATAAATACCGTTTTGAAGCCACAGTATTTCTCAAGCACAAACAGTACAGTAAAGCCAAGACATTTATATGCAATTGGGAGACATTTATCCTGTGACAACATTCTATTCCAATGACTTTTCTATTACCGCCAATGATTAATGATGTAAATTCTGTCACTTGGGATGACGGATGCAGGGCAGCTGAGGGGACTTTGCATAGATTACACAAACCCTGGCTTTCCATTGGCTCCCGGGACAAATGTGGTCTGTGCTTTAGTCAAGCATAAATGTAAAGTTCTTTTAGATTGAGAAAATATTATTCTTCTTCCATACTCTCCAGAAGCAGCTGGTTCAGGATTGGGTGAAAGGTTTCTCCTCTTTGAATGTGTTTTCTCTCTTCAGCGTCACGCCAGCTGACATGCACTCCATTTAAGAAGAATTGCATAATTCTTCACAAATAGGAGCCAGGAAGGCCTTCACCACTGGAGGCTACAGCAGGAAAGTTAAAGACAGGCAGCAAGGTCCAAGGACTGAGGCTTCGGGGCCTCTAGGTGCTGGATGGATGCAGACCCCCAGCCCAGGTCCCAGGCCCCAGGCAGACCAGGCGCCTCCCTCCCTCTCTGACTTAGTCATGTTGGTCCATTGGCCTGGAAAGTCTTCCCCCAGTGCTACATGCTTTCCACCTGCTGAGGTACTGCCACTGTTCAAAGTACCAAAGGGGGTATGCAAATGTCTCCCTTGATGAAGACCTCCCTGATACTGCTTTGTGGTTCTGCATCTGTCCTTCCCTTAAATGCTGTGGCTTTTGGAGGGTTCCCTGAGGCTCTCCTTACTCCACCTCTCCCTTTAGGGGTTTCTATCTACTCCCAGAGCTTCAGCTGCAATGACTCCCAAATCTGTATTTCCCAGACTCTCCCTGACTCTGAGTTTTACGCTCATAGATCCTGCTGCACGTGGTGTCTCCTGGGGGCCTCCATGTGCAGTCTTCTGTATCCCCCTGGGTCCTGCATCGCAGTGAATACAATCTCCTCCTGCCCAGCTGGCCAAGACAGAATCCAAGCTGTCCTTGACTCCTCTCTGGCTCTCACCCTCCATGTCCAATTGATGACCAAGTCCTCCAGATTCCTTTTCTTAATCTCTTAAATCTGTCACCTGTCCAGCTCCATTGCCACACTCTGATCCAATTGTCACCTAGATTAACAACAAGTTCATGGTCTCTAAACAGTTCACCTTGCGTCCAGTCTTGCCACCCTGGCCTTCTCCAAGCAACAGAAATATCAGCCACCCCTCTGCTGGGCCCTCCAGTGCCCTACTAGGCATGTCATATAAACTATCTACCATAGCTGACCAGGCTTTGCACCACCTGGTACCTGCAGACAACTCCAACCACATCCTGAGCTGACCTCACCCTCACTCCCCATGCTGCACACTTTCTGAGCTTCTGTAGTTTCCTGGACACGCCAAGCGCTCTCTGGGCATCTTCACCGGGCAACTCTCCCCGCCTGGAACAACCTTCCTCTCCCCAGTCCCTGTCACCTGGCTAACTCCCGCTCATCCTCTAGGTCTATAGCCTAAACATCACTTGCTCAGAAAAATCTTCCCTGACCCACCCACCCAGACCACATAGACTTTGCTGTGGGCTCAGGAATGGCCTGTGATTCTGCCCTCCTACCTCTCAACATACCTCTGCCTTCCCCACAGGGTGAGGTCAGGGTCTATGTCGGTCTTGGTCATCACAGCGGCCGTAGTACCTTGCACAGTGCCAGCAGAGAATGAGGGCCGGTTACATAGCTGTTCAGTGGATGGACCAAGTAGAGAACTTATCAGCTTGTTGGGCTTCCTCCCACCCCTCCCTAGAATGCACACTCCTTGAAGCCCCAAACTGCAATGAGTTCATCTCTCGACCCTTGGGGAGCCTGCCACGGGTCTTGCATAGACCTGGTGTTTAGAATATGTTTATGGAGAAATTAGGAAAGAAGGGAAAAAACCTCATATAAAAGCACAGGGAACCTAGAAAATCAGTGGCCTTGTTCATAAGGCAAAGTCTTAAAAGTTTAAAGAAGGAGAGAGAATTGATGTGAAGTGTGTAGCAAACATGCAGGCCTGTAAATCAAGCTGTGGTAAATGCCATGGGGAGAGCGGCTCGGTTTCCCTGCAGAAACGCAGAAAGCAGCTGTAATTCAGAGGTGGGGCAGGCCTTACTGGAACTCAGCGCGGCTGCCTGTGGATCTGGATTCCTGGCACTCCTAACTCAATTTGGCCATCTCTCTCAGCGTCCTTTCTTGGAAAACGGATGAGCTCTCTACTCTGTGATGCCTGGGAAAGGCCTGGGCTCTGTGCTCACAAGTGGGGGAGCCAGATCCAGTCCAGCCAGGGGGAGGCCCCGAGGTACCTGCTGTCCTGGGGATTCCCACCCAGTGGCAGGAGAAGGCACAGAGGAAGGACATAAAGACATTGCACACCCTGGCTCCATTCTCGACCTCTTCCCAGGCAGCATGGTCACCTCCGAGGCATCTGGTCCGGGGGACAGGAGGGCAGGAATGGCATTCACAGGGCATGCCCTGCAACTCTGGGGCTCCACTGCCCATGCCCAGTGTGAAGGACCCTCCAAGGGAGCAACGGGGCACATCCAAGACTCCAAATGTACGGACCCCAGGGGGATCAGTCTCACGCCGGAGTCTGGGAGTGGCCTGCTGGTGGGATCAGACTCTTGGTTGTACGTGGAGGGCCCCAGCCTGAGACAGGCTTCGTCAGCAGCAGGGCTGCCTGCTCCCTTTCTTAGCACCCATGAACATCACTGACTCCGTCTTCCTCCCCAACCCATGGCTCCACCATGCCAAGTGGCCAAGGCTGCTGGAGCTGGAGGCCAGAGGCCACCTGCTGCTTCTCCCACAATTTGCCTCCTCCACCCTCCTACCCCAGGGACCTTTCCCCACAGGCTTTCCTTGTAGACCACTCCTAAGCCTCTCCCTTCTCCCTTCAGGCTACACTGCTCTCCCAGGCTTCAAAAGCACTGTTTATTTGGCTCTACCAAACTCTGCCCACCTGACCGCTCTTCTTCACCTTCCTGTGAAACTTCTCAACTACAGCCTGCACTGACACTGCCAAATCTGGAGCCCAGGCAGGAAAAGAATTCCGGCCCAAGTGCCCAGGAGGACAGAGAAATTACAAAATGCAGAAATTTAGAGACCTTATAAAACTGCTGTATTTCTTGGCTGAGCGAATGCACCTATCCTACTACAAAAATTATTTTCCGGGGCCGGCCTGGTGGTACAGTGGTTAAGTGCGCACGTTCCCGGGGTTCACCGGTTCAGATCCCAGATGCAGACATGGCACCGCTTGGCAAGCCATGCTGTGGTAGGCGTCCCACATATAAAGTAGAGGAAGATAGGCACAGATGTTAGCTCAGGGCCAGTCTTCCTCAGCAAAAAGAGGAGGACTGGCAGCAGATGTTAGCTCAGGGCTAATCTTCCTTAAAAAAAAAAAAAAAAAAAAATTTCCAAGTTTGTCTTTTAGGTTCCTGGAGTGAAAAATCTAATTTTTGAAACCATAAATACATGCATTTTTTAAATAAAACTACTTAAATGAATCCACTTTTGCCTGACAAAGTAGAGGAATCCAAAGCTCCTGGATTTTAAAAGCTTCCATTAAAGCAGCTTTTCTTTTTTCAAAAAATAATGAATTGAAAAATAACTCAGAAGGCTTAATTAGGCCCAGGGCCAACAGGAGAGAGCCAGACGAAGCTCCCCGACAAGTCCAGGGAGCCGGAGTAGGGATGCCTCTCTGCTTTTCTTGTTTCTGGAGCAGCTTGGGCCAAAGGCATGCCTTTGAATAGCACAGAATGAGAATTCTGCTGTGTTTCTTTCAGGCAGTACAGTATGTCTTCATTGATGCTACAGCAGGCTTGTAAATTAAGATAAAAAGATGGTGAGATAGACACAAGAATGTGTTCCTGGCGAGGGGAGAGAAAGCAGCAGAACAGGCCCCAGAACGTGTGGCCCCTGACGCCTCCCTGGCTAACACGGGCTCCCCATTTGCTGAACTAAAAGCCCTAACTTTTTCAAACCAGGCCTAGGCTGGCCGCATCTCAAAGAGAGAAAGGTCTGTGACCCAACAATGCACATGTGCCACCCCTCCCCCAGGGTCTGTCTTGAACCAGGACCTGAGAAGGGGCAGACAACACTCCACGCAGCATACTCACTGGTTAGAGGCCACAATAAATGGCCAGGGGTGGCCATTAGCCAAGGCACTCTGTAGTTCTGTATGTGTCTGTGAATTTGTTTCACCTTAAGTGCACACTCATTCATTTAAGAGCTTATACAGTACCTGGGAAATATACCCAAGGGCTATCCTAACACCAGAGACACAATAATGAAAAAAATCAAAGATGGGCCCTGCCTTTTTGCAACCTATATTCAACTGGGGGAGGCAGGCATCAAACAGAACCCCTCAGAAATAATCAGTTGTAATTATGCTCAGTGCCCCAAAGGCAGTAGAGACCATAGGAGCAGAGATCCTCACCCTAGTGCAGCCTCTTTGCCCCCTCTCAGGAGACTGACATGAACCCCGTGCTCCAGACAAAATGGACTATTCATGTGCCTCCAAATCTGTCCTTGCCTGTTCCTGTGCCACATTTGTGCTGTTCCTTCTACCAGGAAGGCCCCCCTCCCTTCCTCTCAAACATCCTACTCCACCTTCAGAACTCAACTCCATGCCACTTCCTTTGTGAGCCTCTCTTGGTCCTCTCCCCACAATCTCCCTCTTCTACAAGTTCCTTAGCACAGCCTCTGGCTTGGAGTGCAGGGCCTCGCACAGCACAGATTGAGGGGATCACACAGAAATGCTCATCCATAAAGCAACTTGAAAACAGTCACGAAGAGAGGACAGCGGAATTCAGGGCAGGAAACTGTGTTGGTGCAAGCTTCCAAGAAGATGATCTGAGGCTATGCTGAAGGAACCTAAGGGGGAATAGGGGGGAGCAAGGTACCCCAGGGAGGGGCTAGGCCTGGCCAAAAGCTCCTGGAGGTCAAGCAGGGTGCTGGCCACCAGGGACAGAAGGCCTCCCTTGCCATGATGACACTCTGCTGGGGAGGGCACCCCAACAAGGCTGGAGGAACAGACAATCACAAAGGCAAGCGGCTCTGAGAGGCCCCTGCAGAGCACTGAGCAAACTGATGGAGCCAGTGTGCAGCCGTGTGGAACTCACAGGAGTGCGGGTGTGGGAGGGGAACTCACAGCCATGTGGGGTGGCTAACTCAACCTCCCCAATCATCCACATCAGGGGATGTGGCGCCAAGCAGTAGCAGCCAGAGCAGAGGTGAGGGCAGTCCAATGGGAGAAACTAGCTCCTGAAATCCGAGCCCCTCCTCCATGGCCTTTGTCCCCAGGAGTGTTGACATATATGAGGAGGAAGGATGGCATTTAGGTCCTTTTACAGAAGGGGAACTGAAGCACAATGTGACTCACTCAAGGTTACAGCGCCTTGATGGCAACCTGGGGAGGTCAAGTCTGGAGCTGGAGATGGGAGGTGCTGGGGAAGGCAGCACAGCACAGCAGTTCTGAGTTGGGGCACTGGTATTCATGGGTTCAAATCGTGCCTCTGTGACTTACCTGCCGTGTGCCTTTGGGCAGGCCCCATAACCTCACTGAGCCCAAGCATCCTTCCCTGCAAAGTGGGAACAGAAACACCTCCCCAGCCACCCAACTGAGTGGTTGGGAGGATTCCGTGACACATGCACGGCAACTGGCAGTGGGCCTGGTTCAGTTCAGAGCCACTATGAACCGGGATCAAGTCTTCTGTTGAGAGAGAGGCAGAGGTGGGGCATAAGGAAGTTGAGAGAAGGCGTGAGCCTGGAAGACAGACTGCTGGGAGAACTAATCAAAATAATCCTCCCCAGGTACCACACCCCCTGCAGAGGGACAGAGCCTCACTCAGCCAGCCAGCCACCAAATGTAAATTATGAACTTCTCTACTATGGCAGCAGAAATAACAAGGTTATTTTGAAAAGTACTAAGAAATGCTAATTTCTTGGGGCTCTTTACGTAAAGATAGACTAAAATCAAGAGGATAGAATGGCCCCGAGGAGAATGACAGGAAGAGAAATGCACTTCAATATTTCATTAGTGTCCCATTAGCAGGACAACACACATTTTCACACCTGGTGACTTCTTGGGAATAATGTCTCATTCAGAAAGAAACGGGGGACACCGCAGCTGCTTACCCCACCAGCCTGCTCAGCATCCTGAAGCAGTCAGTCAGAAAGGACTTGACCTTCAGGGTTATGGCTATCTAAGCCAACGAACTCAAGAGTGCAAGACTTCCTGGAAGGCTCCTTCAAAATCTGCTAATCAGGGATCAGAACCAAGCATTTGAGCTGAAAAAGTAAGGAGGCAAAGCCTTTCTTTAGCTTCTCCAGCCAGGCTCATACTGCTCACCCCTGCAGGCCTGTTGCAGGAGAGCCTCCCACCAATTAGGGGATCCTGAAATCTGGGCCATAAACCTCACCTCCAGTTAAGCAGAGGGCAAGGGAGGGGAGGGGAGGGAGCAGAGATTCAGGAAGACAAGGGCTGGGGTCTCCTTACCTATCATTGTGCAAATCATTGTCTCATTCATTTGCTCAACAAATGCATACCAGGCACCTGGTATGTGCAGGAATGAGCCTGATGCTGGGCACAGGGCAGGGAGCATGCAAAGAGCAAAGAGGGAAGCAAAAAGAAATAATGAAGTTGTGGATTTATGTTTCACAACAGACTCCAGAAGCAGTCACAGTGTTCCCATTTTTCAGATGATGAAAATGGCGCACGGAAATTAACTGCCCTCAGCAGCTGCTGGAGGCAGGGACATGGTAAAGGGAGGAGTGCGGAGGGAGGGCTCTAGGTTCTAGACCTGCTCTGCCCTCAGGCAGCAGGGCCATCCCCTTGTTGGTCTACCTGTCTTACAGAGTATTTAGAGACAATGAAATACGTATGAAGACACTGTGCAGAGGGGTTTGCTTCTGGCTTTCAGATTTGTCACTACTGTCTCATTCTCTGGACAGACAATAATGACTAAGAGGCCCAACCTGGATGACAAGATGGCCCAACCCCTCCTCCTCGTCTCCCACCAGAGCACAGGGAGTCAAAGGAAATGAGAAGAGGCAGTGCCTTCTCCGCTCAGATGGGCCACCTTCATGCAAGTGACTATCTAAACTCTTTCCTAGGACTGCCTTACAGGAGCCAACCCACCATTCCTGGTTCTGAGCAAAAGTCATCATCTATGTCCAAGGAGCAAAGGGTATCTGGCCTCCAGGGACACTCCCCAATTCCTTCTAATTTGGTCCATTGATTTAAAGGAAAGGAAGCTGGCCAGAAGTGGTAGGCAGAGGGGATGTCTGAGAGGATGTAATTAATGCGGCTGCTCCAAATGGAAGGTAGTGCCTTGTCTCCTTGTTAGCAGACATACAGCAATTTAGGATGACATCCTGGACAACAGCAATGGGGACACACGGATCCCTTTTAGGTCCACGCCTTGCCCACCACTTCAATTTCCTCAATGCTGAGCAATTACAAAGCACTCCTAGCAGAAGGTTCTGGTGCTGGAGAGGCTGGCAGCCCAGGGCCCAGGCCCAAAGCACCTCGGATTCAGCAACCACAGGTTCCCACATAGAGACACGTCAGGTGACAGGAAAGCAACCTCCATCTTTTAAATATTTCCCATTAAATATTGAGTGTGAGTTCCTGACCCTGTTTGCTGTGCTCTGTAAACACAGAAGGCGCAAGATGCACCGTGAGGACAAGATGACCTTCCCAAATCATGACATGTTGGAGGGATGCGAGGGATGGAGAGCTGTTTTCTAACAGCTCAAGCACACATCAAGTCATATTAGCATTTTCCCTTCGAGAAACAAGACCAGCATTTCCCTAAAAAGAAAACTGCGCTGGCTTTATCTTGTAAGCCTCACATGTAGCAGCAACGTCTCTGTAGAGACAGTTAACACCGCAAAGTTACGCTCTAGCCTGACTCAAAAGAACCACACGCAGGTTCTGGGCCACGCAGGAGACTCTACCCATGCAGAAGCTGGAAGATAACTGGGGGGAAAAGAAGAAAAAAGACGCCATATTGCTTTTTTGAGATTACAGCTATTCTTTTCTATGTAGCAGGTCACCTAGGGAAAGCCCATGGCGTCTTTGGAATCATCTGGATTGTGAACTTCAATTATGACCCAGCAGAAAGATAAATGACCTGAGCCCTACAACAGGTTACACGGCCCAGCATGACTGCAGTAAGGGGTTTTGCCTGGACCCCAGAGACCTAGTCAATATACAGTTAAGGCCAAAAGCCAAAAAGGGATTCTGCAGATTCCATGATGGCACGTTGTGAGAAAGCACCATGGATTTGGGGATTGGTGAGCTGGTCAAGGTTGGCTGCTGGAGATGCAGGCTGGCCCAAGGGTCTGCTCTAGGGCTCACCCAAGGTACAAACCCCATTCAACTGAGAACTGGGCCCCCTGCTGGAGAGGGCCCCAGGCCCAGCAGCCTTGAGATGGGCCTTTCTGCTATGAATTTCCAGATGATGCCTGTTTCCAACCAGGCCCAAGGGGCCAGCAGCATTTCTTTATGTGTCATTTTTGGGAGTTCCTGAGAATGAAACTATGACTTTGCTTAGAAAGAAGAGCTATAGGGTTTTTTTCCCCAAAAGCAGCAGGAACAGGAAGGCAAAACTGACCTTTCACGTGTATTTTGAATTAATTCAGAAATACTCTATCCAAATATAGACTATTAGGTGACTTTACTTCATGTGCCCTTTCATCTAAATTATTAAAAGTCCAAAGGATTCTCCAGTCCACAGCTAACACTTCAGACAACCAAAGCAGACAAATATATATAGTTTTCTTTTAAGGCAACGAAATCCTTGTTTACCTGAAAAGTAAAAGAGAATGTGGCAAGTCAGCCTGTTTAATCCTACTTGCCTCCATTGAAAAAAACAGAAAAAGAATTATGATATAAAATGACCAAGATGCTTGTGGTTATTGTTGTACTTTACCATGTTATTCTTTGATTTGATGGCTTTTAATTAAATTTAAATTGATCGAGCAGTTTCAGCAATGATTTCTCAATACTCATGTGTGATTCTGGAGATGCCGGAATCTGGCTAAATTAATATTGCACACTTACCTGTTAATAACAACTCCTGGTGGAAAACTGCACACTCAGGAGCCAAGCAGACCACCCCACAAGGTAGTGCTGGAGGTGCGAACCAAGGAGCATTTCAGCACAGATCCCTAACTGTCTGTAGAGTTTGGTCTCACAACACCATGCTCCCAGTGACACATGAATAGTATTTTATCAAAGTTGAATCAAAGTGTATTTTTAAAAATTTTAGTCCACCTTTGTTACTCTCTACTCCAAGAAAGTAAAAAGAACATAGACGATGGCTCACAACTATGAACACCCAAAGGTGCCAAACCTGGAGAAGGGTGACAGGGCCACTGTCCTAACAGGGTTGAATTTATAAGAGAGATCAGGTGAACAAGTTCACAATTCGCTGAAACAAAAACCTTTTCTTGGGAAAAGTGCACTAAACAAATATGCTTCTTGAATATTCTAGCTGAGCATCTTCAGTGAGCAGAGAACGGGTCTCCTATGCCAAGAAACAGATATGCTGTGGGTAGAAGGGCTGGATGGTGAAAGCCAGACAGAAGTCCTGGCCCTCAGTCTGCTTACCACGGAGAGTGGCTGGCAGTCCTCACTGGCCACCCTCTGTACCAGGCTTGGAAGGCTAGAGGCCACAGTGGTAGTTGGAGAGCAAAAGCCACTTCCTCCTGTAGCTTAGCCTCCAGATGAGATGGACAATACACAGATAAGGAGATGATACATGTCAGGTAGCTGAAGTGCCTCGACGAAAACCAGCAGGCAGAGAGGGGTAAGGAGTACTCTTATGCTAGGGTGACGAGGGAAGCCATGCAAAAGGGTGTCTGAGCAGAGCTGAGGGGAGGGGACGTGGTGAGAACTATCTGCAGAAAGAACAGCAAGTGCACAGGCATTGGCAATGCGGGAGCTGGGAGCCAGACCACCAGATGCCTGGAGGTCATGGAAGATCTCCAGATTTTACAGGAAGAGTGGCAGGATCTGCCCTAGGTTTGAGAAGCACCAAGCTGGCTCCTGGGCGGAGGTAAAAACAGAAGGGCTGGCTGGTCAGCTGGTCACCAGGGGCTCTCTCTGAGAACCCAGGGCCACAACCTCTGGCTGGGGTGGCTCTGGCCATGGGACGGCAGCCTGTACTCCCCTGTCGGGCTGGCCTGGCACCTGATGCTTAACCTACAGAGCCTTCAGTGTCTCACTGGGAAGGCACTGTCAACCCAGGGAACAGCACGTGTTCACTGTTTGGCAGGAGTCACATAAGCCCCAAGAGGTGCCCTGGCTCAGGAAGGTCACAGAGCAGTGGTTTGGACAGAGTCCAGGACTCCTCAGTTGCCTTCAGCTGACGCTCACGCCACAGCACACCTTGCTCAGGAAGTCTCTGAGTTAAGCAGCAGAGACTCACTCCCGTGCTTTAACTCCCCACACCCTCCCAGAAACATGGGAACTTGGGAAGGCAGGAGGGGATCCACCGGTGAGGGCAGGAGCTGAGTGTGCAAGTTAGTTTGTCACGTCTCCTTACAGCAAGAGTTCCTAGAGGTCAGGGACTGTGTCCCTTTATCTGTCCGAGAGCCCAGATGTCTGGCGACTCAGCAAATAGTGAATGTTGATGATGCTGCTCAGGCTCCAGGACATCCTATAACTCTTACTGTTTCACCAACTCAAGGACACAATGGAAACCACACACCGGATTTTTAAAAAGCAAACAAACTCAAAAGCAATTAGAAGAGACAAATCACAAATATTTAACTATTGAGGCCTAAAAATGATGTCTATCTTGAAGACAGATCTCCATTTCCTCTTCAGACCCCAGGGACCCTGCTAGACCACAGCAGGGCAACGTCACAGGCAGAGGGCACCAGCACCCCACCTCTGAGGTCACCACCGCTCCTCCTCAGTTGCCCACAGTGGCTCAGACAGCAAGGTTTTAAACTTCACTAAAATGCATATTTTGATTTACTGAAGAAACCTGCACTGTCCCCAGGCAAATAATAACTGTATGAGAGCATTTTCATATAGCACCTTCCTCCTTCACTCCCTTTAGGGAGAAGACTGCTGCGCTCAAAAATGAGGGGGAGGGAAAATTAAAAATATATGTATATATTTAAATAACAGCCACAGAGTGGGGAGGGCAGGCACAGATTTCTGAGCCAACTTCTCAACTCATGCTGCTCTGATTTGCCTTTGAAACAATCTCACTTTGCCTTCTGTTGCTTAAACAATAATTATTAAAGGCATCAATTAAAAATGCCCAACTCCACCGTTCCCACAGCCACGGCCCCTGGCACGTCTCCCGCCCTGCCTGCAGCACCAGCCGCCATCCTGTTTTCTGTGTTAGCAGGGTAGAGCCAGTGTAGAAAAGAGCCTCTTCTCTGGTTCCACATGCCACTTTAAGGCTGGAAAAGGGACCACTGCCCACCAGCAGCCCTGCCAGGAGTGAGGAAGAAAGAACAGCCCTAAGATGAGCCTTTTTGTCATCTCTAATTAGCATTAGTAGCCAAGACACAATGCATGTATTTGGCCCGGAAGACACACTACTGGTTAGGAGACTGGCATTCATTTTCAGCTCCTGTAGACAGACTCTGGGCAGTAGGTTTCTCCCTGATCCTCACCAGGAAGAGAAGAACCCTGATCGTTTGGACATAATATGAAAGAGGGAATCCCTCTTCTTCATCAGCGCTGGAAATGTTCCAAATCACAGAGTGGTCCTTCCTGTGGACGACTTGGAGGGTTCATGCTCCCAAGCAGGTGATGGGCTCCCATGACCAGAGTGCAGACATTCAGACAGAAAAGTACAGTACCAGCTCCCCATCCTGTGGGGCAGCTGGAGGAGCAGGGAGAGTGTGTGGGAGTATAGGCACAGGACAACAATAGAGCCTGTCCAAGAAGGGTGTGGTGGGCTTCTACCAACTGCACCAGCAGCAACTATGTACTTCAATAACCCTTTACCAAGCACGTTCTGTGCACGAGACCCTGTGTCTGGCCCCATAACACACAAGTGAGAGATCCAGATACTATCCCCAAAGAACTCAATGCATGTAGGGAGACACATTCACAAACTATTAATAAAGAAAAATGCAAAGTGCTTCGCAAACCTAAAGCAGGAACCAATTCATTCACCAGAGGATGAGGATAAGACAGAGAGGAAGGAGAATACAACTGAAACTTACATGTGTTCCCATTACCCAAGTGCAGAAGGGAGAGGTGCTGCATGGACAAAGGGTTTCATTGTCATTCGAAGGAGTTGAGGCTTTATCCTGCAGTGATGATAAGTGAATGGAGAAGTGGGTTGTAGAGAAAGGAGGAACAGGGCAGGGAAACCCAGGAACAGCTGGTCACAAGGGCCCACGCTGGGCAGTGGCGGGAGAGAAAAAGACGATGGGAAAGAATAAAAGGACGTTTACAGGCAGAACCTGCAGACTGTCACTCACTCACTCCAGGGAGCACCAAATGGCATCAAGGACTCCAGAGTTGGGAGCCTGGGCCACTGGTCTCATTGGATACCCAGAACCAGAGAAAGAATCAGTTGGAGGGAAAATGATGAGTTTGGTTTTAGACAGAGTGAGTTTGAAGTGTTCAGTACACAATATGAAATAAAGACTTGAAACTCAGGAGAGAAGTAAGGCCGAAAGATACAGATGTGTGGGTCACGGGTGTATAAAGGGAAATGTAACCCATCAGAATGGAACACAGACCATTGTTCTCTCACAAGAGAAAAGAGGACCAAGGACACAAATTGGAGGTGCTGCAATCCCAAAGGGTAACCAGGAAAAAGGCAGCCACAGGGTGGTGAGGCAGGAGACAGAACTGTGTCCCAGAGCCAAGGGAGAGAACAATTAAACAATTTTTCTCAAGGAAAAAAGAACACTCAACATCAGCAAATGCTGCAGAGAGACCAGGAAGGATGAGGGCTGAAAACAGGCCGTGCGACTTAGTAATTAAGAGTTCTCAGTGAATCCTAAAATGAGAAGTTTCTGTTGAATGAGGTGGGGAGACAGATGCCTGACTTCTGTGGTCAAGGAGAGGATGGGAAGGGAAATGGAGAGAGAAAATAGTAGCAGGAAAGGTTTGAGAGAAACTTTACATGAAATGAGAATAACAGCCCATTTGTGAGTAGAGGGAGAGAGCGCTATATACAGTGAATATCTAGATATATAGTTTCAACTCAGAAGAAAAGAGAGAACTGCAGATAATTCAAGAATCGTCAATAGACTGGTGATGGTAGAAGCCATGCCCACGGATGACGCTGCCCATGGAGAGTATAAGAGAAGAGAAAGACCAAAGCAAGAACCCTGATGTTTAAAGGGAGCTTGAGCAAAAACCTTTTCCAATCCCTTGCCCTCTGGATCCAGCTCAATCTATAAGGCTGGAATTATAGCCACAGCAGCTTCTAGAAGGGGTTGCCCCTTATCAGTAAGGTACATGGGAAGTCTTCAAGTTCTCTGCAACACTGAGGTCCTATAACAGTGAACTGGTAACTAAAGGCACGTCCTATAGGACTCAGAGTCAAAAACACACATTACTTACCTGTCCTTTGGACATTCTGAAGCTTTGAGCCATGGCAAATCAATCAATCAGAATTGAGCCTTTCCTCTTGCCCCAGGCGAATACTGCATAATGTCAACAAGATGTACCACATAGAAACGAGGGTTATGCAAAATGCATGTAATGATGACCAAACAGAATAATTTTTTAAAAAGTTAGGATTCAATAAAATGTCTAGAAAAGTGAGCTTTAAGATACTTTTATTAAAGTACAATTAACATACAATAAAATAGAGATCTTAATCTGTTCGATGAGTTTTAATTATATGTAACCATGTGATCACAACCCCAAAAGGGCTTTAGTACAATCCCATCACCCAGAAAGCCTCCTTGCTCTCCTTCCAGCCATTTCCCCTCCCTGCCTCAAGAGACCACTTCCAATCACCATATCTTGGTTTCACAAGGTATGTTCTTTTCTTTCTGAGACCCATCCATACGGTTCTACCAGTAGCTCATTCTTTCTATTGCTCAGTAATATTCCATTGTGATAATTTATTTATCCACTTTTCGGATGATGGATATTTGAGCTATTTCCAGTTTGGGGCTTTATATAAACATTCTTGTACAATCCTTTTGTGAACATCTATTTTCATTTCTCTAAGGTAAATACTTAAGAGTGGAATTGCTGGATCATAGTGTAGATGTTCGATATCATAAAAACTGCCAAACAGGTCTCCAAAGAAGTTATAGCACTTAATGTACCATCAGATGCTCCACAATCTCACCATTTGATGGCAGTCCGTTTTATTTTAGCCATTCTAATAGATGGTATCTCATTGTGGTTTTAATTTATATTTCCCTGATGGTTCAGTGAAGAGCACTTTTCTACATGCTTGTCAACCTTCATATATCTTCTTCTGTGAAGTACTTCTTCAAAGTGTACAAGTCTATACATTCTGACAAACTTTTATAGTTGTGTAACCACAACCATAATCAAACATAGGAAATTTGTATCACCCCAGAAAGTTCCCCTGTGCCCTTCTGTAGTCAACTCACCTCTACCTCCAATCCCCAGCCACCACTGATCTGTTTTCTTTCCACAGTTTCACCTTTTCCAGGTCATAGAAATGGAATCAGGCAGTATGTAGCCTTCTGAGTCTGGCTGCTTTTCACTAAAAATCATGCATGTGAGATTCAGCCATGTTCTATCAGTCCGTTTCTTTTTATTGCTGAGTAGTATTGTATTGAAGTTGTTGCTTCATTCACCAGTTGAATGACACTTGGGTTTTCAGCTTTTGGAAATCATGAATAAAGCCATTATAAATATTCACATACAAGTTTCTGTATTAATATAACTTTTCATTCTCTTAGGTAAATACCTAAAAGTGAGACTGCTGGGTCATACTAAAAGTACAGATTTAAGATTTTCTAAAGTGTAGATTTACAAGAAACTATCAAACTACTTTCCAAAATGGCTGTACCATTCTACATTCCCACCAGCAAGGCATGAGAGTTGGTATCATCAGAGTTTTGTTTTTGTTTTGAAACATTCTAACAGGTGGGTACCAGTATCTCACTGTGATTTTTAGTTTCATGTCCCTGATAACTAATGATATTGAACATCTTTCACCTGCTTAGTTGCCATCTGTATATCTTTATAAAGTATTTATTCAAATCTCTTGCCCATTTTTAAATTGGGTTGTTTTCATGTTAATGAGTTTTAAGAGTTCTTCATATATTCTAGACACAAGCCCTTTATTAGATATATGCTTTTCAAAGTTTCCTCCCAGTCTATGGCTTCTCTTTTCGTTGTCATTTTAATAATATCTTTGGAAGAAGAGAATTTTTTAATTTTGATGAAGTCTGAAATCCTTTTTTCTTTTTTTTACTTATGGATTGTGCTTTGGTATCTAAGAAATCTTTGCTTATTCCAAGGTCACAAAAACTTTCTGCTGTGTTTTCTTCAGGAAGTTTTATAGCTTTAGAATCTAAACTTAGGTCTGTGATCCATTTGAGTTAATTTTTGTCCATAGGCGTATGGGGTATGGGCTGAGGTTCATGTTTTTTGCATATGATGTCCAATTTTGCCATTACGATTTGTTGAAGACTGTCCTTTCTCCATTGAATTTGCCTTTACATCTTCGTCAAAAATCAATTGACCATGTATGTGTGCATCTATTACTGGACTCTCTCTATTCTGTCCCATTGATCTATGTGTCTATCCTCTTGCAATACCATATCGTCTTGATTATTGTAACTTTATAAGTAAGCTTGAAAATCAGGCAATGCAATATTCTAGCTTTGTTCTTCTACAAAATTGATTTGCTTTTTCTAGGTCCTTTGAATTTCCACATAAACTTTACAATCAGCTTGTCTAAATTTTGACTAGGATGGCACTCTATTCATAAATCAACTTGGGGAAAACAGACATCTTAACAATATTGAATCTTATAGCCCTCCATTCCTGTAGATCTTCTCACATTTCTCTCAGCAATGTTTTGTAGTTTTCAGTGTAGAAATCTTATACAGATTTACTTAGTTTTATTCTCAGGCATTTGATCTTTAGTTTTTGAAGCTATTGTAAATGGCACTTATTTTTTTTATTTCATCTTCCCTTTTTTTTCTTCTAATATACAGAAATACAATGGATCTTGTATCTTGTAGCCTTGTTGAATTCACTTATTCTTTCAGGTGGCATACATATAAATATAAATTCCATAGGACTTTTCATAATCATCTTGTTTGCAAATAAAGGTTAAATTCTGGAGTTTGATTAACTTGTCTGAACTCCAAAAGACAGATGCTTTTCAATGATTAGACAGTGTCCAAATTTTCAGGAAAAAAAACTTGGAGAAAATTCACTTTAATTGCACAAGTTGAGATGGCAAAATTTTTACCTAAGAACATTATTTCTTTTTCTTGTTAGATTAACACCCTCTTACAAGGGTTTATGGGAGGTTGTTTCACTGCACAGCAACAGGAGGCCATCAGCAGGGAATTCTGGTGGCTGTGATAACCTGGACACAGTTTCAAAGATATTCAAATCTTCCACACACCACCTCTTTCTCCTACACAGTGTCAGTGCTGGAGGGAAGCCTGAAGAGCACCAGCACAGAGAATGAAGCAGATGTTTTAGTGTGTCTCCACCCTCCATTATCCAGATATTTACCATGAGTTTCCGATAACATCATCTCTCTCAGTCTGGTAAACAAACTGGATTTCCCACGTGAATTTTCAAAGAGTTCTCAATTTCATCTTTTAAAGAGCTCCAGGGAGTGGGGCTGTTAATAGCATTTTTTCCACCAGCATTAGAAGCACAAGAAAGGGTCTCAATTACACATAACCAACAATCCAACAATAACAAACACACAGCAGGATTTGAAATGTAAAAACCAAAGACCCTTGTTTAACAGGGAGGCAGCACCAAGTTCACCAAGTTCATGGCTCAATTACTGCAGGTACACAGAAAGACGTAAACAGATCAAGTGATGAAAGACTTCACAAGGGCTTAGGTTTAAAATGTATTTCTGGCACCATCTGATTTTTCTCCATCCTGCAACCTTATATAATTTGAGTAAGGTCCTCCGTCACATCTACAGTATCAACTGCTGGGATCTGACTGAAGTTAATTACTGCCTCCATCACAAAAGTCAAGTAATTATTTACCATGCTAGTGTTTTTGCCCAGTGGTTTCAGACACGACTTCTTTATTGTCAGGCAGTGAAACTACTGTATATATGTGTGTGTGTTTGTGTGTGTGTGTGTTATGTATATAATTTTTTAACGGAGAAATAACTCTAGAGCACTCACTGCCATTCTATCAAATGCAAGGCAAGTGATTGCTGAGTTCCCAATTATGTTCAACCTTAAATCACACTGTTTGGTCTGGTTGTATATCCAGCCCTACAGGGAGTTGTGCAAAGGCATATATTTGGCAAGCTTTCAAACCATGGCTACAAAACATGTGTGGAAGAAAATGATTCAAAATATTAAGAAAGCAGTCATTTATTTTAGAAAGGCTGTTCACGTGAGACAATAAGCTGCTTCCCAGAACAGGCTCCATCCATCAGGAAAACACTACAACGCAGCACACACTGGCGGGAGTTGCATCTCAGCCCTCGCACTGTAGTGATTATTTATCATCCACAGCGCTTCTAGGATGGATCAGCAGGGTGGGCACACTGCCATGATGGTGGCAGAGCTGTCAAGGGTGGCAAACCCACCCCACCCTGGAGAAGCACCCAAGATACAGATGACCTCACAGATCCTAGAGGCCTACCTGGTTTTCCCTATAGATCCACACAAGAGCATGTTGTGACACTCAGGCACATGAAGGGGATGGATGGCAGAAGCACTTTGGTGCTGGGTTTAGATCATCTATTTCTCTGTTAAAAAGATAATCGTTCAAACAAAACAAACCAGAGGCTCCATGTCAACCAGGTACCTGTTTGGAGGTCCACTCTGTGATGAGAGGCTAGAGGGTCTTGAAGGAATCAGGTTATGGCCAGCTAAGCTTGGCCTGCTGAAGCAAAGGAGATTCAATTTGAGACGAGACTCAGGAAAACTCCTTTCCATTGTCTTTCCTCAACTCCCCCCTGGAAACCATCTGTACCATCATGAGGGGCCAACTCACAAGCCAATTCCACCCAAGATAACTGTTGCCAATTACTAGCCTTTCCTCCCACCATCTATGAGTTTTAACCTGTCTGCCTGAAAGAGAGAATTTATATCAATTCCTTCCATCACTACAACCTTGGGAATGAGCAATAGATGGACCTTGTAAAGTATACACAATAATTAGTATTCTCTTAATTGGGACACACTAAAATTTAATAAATCTTTAACCAACTTGAAGAACCATTTAACGAGCCAACCACAATTTCAAGATAAGGAATATAAAACAGCAGTTTAGCAACTGAACCACTGGAATCTCAACTTTCCTAAGGCAACAACTTTGGATTTGTAGGGTTTTTCAGATACCACTAAACACAGCATCTACAATGAAGAGGAATGTTACAGACTGGTGGTTAGCCAGAAATTTCTGCAAATACCTTAGACAAGAGGGGACAGACTAGAAAAAGAAAACCAGGCAGTTTGTGGGCAGGAAATCATTTGGGCTCTTTTAAGGCTGGGAAAGGAGAAATGAACAACAGTAAACGGTACTTTTCCCTTGCTCACCTTCAAGGCCAGTGAAATGAAACCAATATGTCCATCCAGAAGGGTCAACCTCCCTTCTTCAAGTTGGACCAGACCCTCCCTGTCTGTTTCATTTTCAAACAATTAAATAGCAACTACTATATACACTGAATGTGTGTCAAACACACTGTCAAGTGTACTGCACACACTTAATTTCTAATAATCCATGTGGGAAAGTCATTGCCCTTCTAATACTTACCAGGATTAGTGACCACTGCTGGCCAAGCATGTACAGGAATGTTTAGGGTATTCAGTTGACTAACCCAGCTTGTTAACTTCAAAGGCAACCAACCAAAGGGTCAAATCAGAAAAGACACCATTTAGGGGTCTGCAGTGGATGATTTCTCATACTGTTTGTTCTAAAAGGAAAATGGCTTCCAGTAAAGACAGGTTTATTGGATTTTCCATAAATATGAAACCAATGACTGATATGTATTCCCAACTCTTCTCCCTGCCACCAGCTGACCCTAAACCATACCAACTCACCAGCTCATCCTCATGGGAAAACCACCTGCTGTGGCTGCCCGCTTCTTACACATAAGACCCATCATAAGCTGGTCGGAACCCATTTTCCACTCCTATCTACACACCTTCATTTCACACACCTCAATCCTGCATAGGCCAGGCCCTTTCTTGGCTCTGCCTGCCCTCATCCTGTTTGTTCCCTCCAGCTCAAACCTGTTCTCTAGTCAAGCAAGTAGGGGACCAGGTGGTCAAGGCACCTGGACTTGGGTGGCACTAGGTTCCAGTCACACCCAAGAAAGAAGAGATTCCCCTAAATCTAGTCTAATGAGTTGATACTCAGTCAAAAGCAACTCAAATCCTCCAGCTCAAGGGCTTTATCCCTAGGTCTCAGTCCTAAAAACGTCCATTTCACTATAATCTAACTGAGAAGTTACTGTTTACTAATACACCCCAACCACTGTAATAATTTCCTGATAAAGACAGCAACAAGAATGGGAAGTTGCATAGGGGAGCTTTTGCTTAGCAGACAGCTCTCCTGAGTTCTACAACTCAGTTCCCAAGTAGCATATTCGAGACCAAAGTAAATGCTTTGACAGACAACTCAGAGTGGCATAATATAATCGAGGTTCAGTGAGTTGGAGATGTCTTTTCTTTCCTAAGGAAGCTGAATGTGAAGGGTTCAACTAACTACTTCCGAGCACCCTCACCAACTTGCCAGGTTTCAGGAACTGGTACATTTTCCTCCTAAAATTCTGAGATATAACCACGAGGAAAACCAAAGAAGCTAAAAGCTGTTCACTGAGATTTAGATTTCCGCAAATATCGAGATCTTAGCAAGTTTGTTCCCTAACCCCAGAATGAACGCTGAACATAGAAAATCTCCCCGTCACGCTCCTAAGACAGATGCCGCAGGAGAAATCACAGAAAATGAGGTCTGGCTATCAAGCTGGGTGCAACTGAGTTCAAATTCCGATTTTGGCAAAAGGAGGCAGTGCTGCCCCACTGGCCCAGCAAGGAGGCAACCCACTACTGGTGAGTTCCCACCAGGAACCAAAACCGCTGGGAACACTAACTTTGCATCTCACTGCAGGGAGCCGAGAGAACCATGTTCACATCCTTCTTGGGACACAGGCTGATCTGTTTAAGTACAGTCATTCCATGAATCTCCAAATGTTAACTTTCAATGCCAAAATGCAAGGTTTAGAACAGGTTTCAAAACCACCCAACCCAAACAGGGACAAACCATCCAGGGACAAGGAATTTAGGACCGTCCTTCTAGGTGCCCAGTTACACCAGGTCAGAGCTCTCCTTGGACATTAGTGATCTCCAGGGTTCCTCTCCTGTATGCACTTAATCAGTGATGATCTGTACACCTACAGGTGCTTTGAGCTGCTGGGAATACAGCTAAGGAGACGGACAAGGTCCCAGCTATAAAAGAGCTTACATTAGAAGGGTGGGGAGGAGAGGAGAAAAATAACAAAAAAGAAAACAAGAAAAAATTTCAGACAGTAATAAACGCTATAAAAAAAGACAAAACTGCCAGATGATAGTGATGGGGGAATATGCTAGATTGGGTTGTCCAGGGAGGGCCTCTCTGAGATGACATTTGAGGTGAGACCTGAATAGCATGAAGAAGCCAGCATACAAAGATTGGAGAGGGTGAGGGGAGCATTCCCCGTAGAGGAAACAGCTAATGCAAAAAGGAAGCAGGCTACATGGGTTCCGGGTATGGGAAAGGTCAACATGCCGGAAGGAAGGGCAAGCGGGGGGAACTGAGAGCTGTAGCAGGGACCAGATCACACAGGCTGACTGTATTCCCAATGGATGGAAAGTCACTGCAGGTAGGGTTTAAGCAAGCTACTAATCTCATCCTAGTTACATTTTTAGTAGGTCACCCTGGCCCCTGCACAGGAAGCAAGACTGGAGACAAGGGGTCCACAAAGGAAAAGGTGACAGGTGTCCAGGTAAAGAAAATGGGGAGATGTGCAAAGTGGGACATATCTTGGAAAGAGAAGAAAAAAACTGACAGATGGATTCCACGCTTGGGATGGGGAAAAGAGGGCAGAATCAAGGACACTCTTGAGCTACCAGCTTGAAGTGTTGCTGAGTTTGTATCTCAACACATTTTCATTTTCACAAACATTCTTCCATGTTCTTTTCACCAACAATGAACTTCAGTCCTCACCAGACACCTTTTAACAGTAGCCAGAAAACACCGCACCCTCTCCAAAACTGAAAGGCAGATTTGGGAATTAATAATTATAACTATGCTTCAAAATGAAAGGTTAGCAAGTTCCAGCCTGAGGAACAGCTTACAAGAGTCTATAAGAAGCTACCTGAGCTGCTCACCACCTCCCCCAGCATTGCCCTCCCTACCGACAAGTCTCGGTTTCCTGGCTTTGCAAAGACCTTCCACACGAGGCAGCTGCTCAAAAAGCATTTTCAGCTTCCTTTTACCAGGCTTTTTAAAACAGATACTTTTTCTACCCTGAGTTTGTCACCATTTAAAATGTTGTGCTAGTTAGCAGTAATTATGTAAATGCAAGCAGCCATTTCTATTTTTAAAAGGGAACCCCATTTAGCATTCTTACATCCTGAAATGTTTAAAATAGCTAGTCCAGTGATGTTTTCACTTTATTCAAACTGTTTGTGTGGATTTAAATACAGGTTCAGCAGAAACCAAAGCAAGTCAGACATTTACTTTCTATTAAACATCTAAATCAGAAGATTAAAAACCTATTTTACATTGAACAGAAAGAAGCCGTCAAATGAGCACAGAGGCAGCCTCATCGTACTGACTGCCAAGCAGGGCTGATGTCTGAGAGGCAATCAATTTAGGAAGGAAGGATGGATTTCTTTAAACTCTTCAAAAGGGGAAAAATACATTTGAGCAAATCTTTTAATTATAGTATCTTCCAAAGAAACTACAAAGCCTTTATTCTTTCCAAACTTAATGCTTTTTAAAGGCAACTCTTGCCCCTTAATTCTACATGAAATATTCAGTACAGCATAATTAAATTTTATTCCATGCTATTTTTATTGGGTTTAGAGGGTGGCATCATCTTTAAAACAAACTTTCCAGCAACTTTGCTTTCACAGTGAGTGGCTGGTTCTCAAAATTAAACTTAAAATGCAAAACGCCTATTGCAGTCCAGGACAGATGGGTGAGTATTAAAAAGATAGGCTCATTCACATGTCACATCCAACCTTCACGTAAACAATTGCCCCAGTTCTCCATTTATTTAACTGTGCTTGGCACAAGGCACCTCTGAGCACAGAGGTTAATTTTTAACACGTAAATACTAGAGCCCGTTTTATTTTTCAGTGTGAATCTATCTGGTGGGTAAAGGAAACAGAAAGGAAAAAGATAGGGAAAGAAGTGACCGGCCACAGCTGAAAGAAATTTATAATGTGAATAAATATTTGGCTAACTGGATAGCTTGTGGGGAGTAGGCTTGATGCTTTTGGTCATTATTGTAAATTACACAACCAAAAACCTTAATCTGTTTTCCAGTCATTGTCAGTACACTACAAATGAAGACAGAGCACCTCCCTCTCAGGCTGCACCCATTCCAGGACCCCAATACTGAAAGAAAGGAAAGTGGTGACACAATCTCTCAGGTGATCCTCAGCAAAATCCACTAGTCAAGGGAAGCCAAGGACCCATCTAGTCTAAGTTTCTCAGGATCAGTACCATGAGTATCCCCCGATGGGACATAAGCCTATTATAACACACAACTCCCCCATAGCATGCACGTGAAACTAAACCCTTCATTTTAAATTTTGCAGATATCAACAGGGACGATCTCAGATCAGTGGTTATCCAGCCTCTCAGTCCAGCCAGATAGCCCCATTTGTTTTATAACTTCCTAAAGGCATCGAACCTGAAGACACCAACCAAAACCACCACAACAAAGACTTTTATTATGTGACATCTGAAACTGCTGCAAGGGAGCAGCACATCCACCCAGGCTGGAGGCGTCAGGAGAGCCACCAGGGATTTACGCTGGGTGCTGCTCCGAAATTCTGACATGCCAGACTAGAAGAGGCAAACACATGGATGCTTTGTCATCTTTTAAAAAAAAAAAAAAAGATGGTTCTTGAATGAGACTATTAAAACTTCAAAAGATTAAAACGTATGCTAACTCTTAACACTTGACTTTGCAGATTTGTCTATGTTCTTGATTAAAAGAAAATCACCCATCAAACTCACCAAAGTGGTCAGTGAGTGGTCAGTCTAGGAATAGCTGCCACCACAGCCACCAGCACATGGGTTCATCTGAACTCATGGTTTCAGAAAGGTCAAACAAGATGCCGTTAGAAATGGGAGACCTAACCAAAAACAAAACAAAACAAAACAAACAAGCATGACAACAAAATTAAATTTTTATGCCACAGCAACAGGTATTAGAATTTACATAAAAGCATCTACTCCCACCATATTTGCCAAAAAATTTTCTTAGGAGATTTATTTCTGTTTTCTGATTAGGTCTAAATGTTTAAATAAGACATTCTGCTAGCTTTTCAAGAACCTGGCCCATTATCACTTTTTCAAACTGTATCATCTTCTCATTCAAATATCTCAGTGGCTCTCGTAAAAAAGATGTCACACGTGTCTCTAACGTCAAGGTTTCTCTCCAGCACAATACGTAACCCAAAGATGACACACAGGATGTCGCCTCAGAAGAGGCTGCAGTTATACCAGGGTCTGTGGATGCTCAGTGTTGGCAGTGACCATGATTTCCCCAAAGGCACAAGACAGTGAGATTCCGCTAAATCAGGCCTAACAATGATGATCTCATAATATTCAGTAAGGATCTGGGCTGAAACAAAATATATAAATTGTCAATTTATCAAAGAATTGTTATGCATATTAAAAGCATAAATATGATCACTGGAGTAAAATATAGCCAACTTAAAAGGGAGAAAACAGCATTTTCAAAGCCCCTTTATTGCAGGAGTGTTGGGGGAGGCATGGAGTGGAGGTGCTCAGCCCACGTGTGCAGAATGGCTCTAAAGAACTTGGGCTCTAACTCTCGCTATGCGGCCTCAACCAGGTCACTCTTTGGCCTCCTTGACTTCATCAAGGTACAGGAAAAGGGAGTGACAAAGCTCTCTCCGACTCTCAAGGTTGTTAAGAAACCAAATGAGCTGTTGCCTGCAAAATAATTTTCTTCAACTGTAAAGGCATATAAAATGAGTTACTACTATTTTTGTTTATATAATAATGCTAATTATAGATTATGTATTAAAACTAGCCAGTGGACTTTTAATCAAGAAGCCCACTAAGTTTCTTTTTGTATTTCTGAAGAAATGTTTTGGGATTTTTGGGGGGTTTTTTGAAAGTGCGTGTGCTTCCATCCTGACTTATATTGTGATGGCATGAGAAGTAGCTATGAGACTCCAAAAACGCCTGGTTGAAATACTGACTCAAACTGCCTACCACGTCTTTCCTTTGGTTGAACAGCTCATTAATTGCATAAACAGGGAAACTATTTAGCTGTTAAGATTCAGGAAAATTAAGGAGGTTATTCTAAAGTCAAATTTGACATTAGAATGGTCAGACACGGACCAAGGTAAAAACAGAAGGATAGTCTGGAAACAAATAGGACACCTACAGGAGAATTCAGGTATTCAGGGCAAACGTTTCAGCCTTAGAAAAGTGCTAAATTGGCACTGTAAGTCAAATTTTACCAAAGTTCACAGAGATTATATACAAAAAGTTATAAGAAAACTCAACAGTATAAAAGTGAGGCCTGCAGGAGAAACTAGGTGGCAGGCATATGGGAAAACTGTCCCATCACTGCAACCTTGCTGTAAATATAAAATTATTCCAAAATAAAAAACTTTTTTAAAATGATCTTTTAAACTAAAAAAGGAGAGAGGAGCTTCCTTCCTTTTGAGGAAGAAAAGGAAACTCATGTATTTAATAGCACTCGACATAGTTCAATTTAAGACTTTTTCACATATCAACTCATTTCAACCTCACAGCAGTCTCTAGACATGGGTTAGAATCAGCAGCAGCTGCCCTTATATCACAGCTAAAGAAACTCATAAAAGACAGAGTGACTTTCCCAGAGTCCCACCTTTTCAGAGGTAGAGGGATCCAATTCCTTGTCTGCCTTACTCTAAAGCTCAAAGCGGAACGAGTCTGTCCAAAGGACCTAAGTGGGAAAGGCGGGGTTGCCCTCTAGAGAAGATCGAAATCGGAAATGAATGCCCACTTAATACTAATCCATCGGGCGGGCTCATCTCAAGCTGTACCAGTGAGTCACCCAAAGATATCAATCCAGAAGGGACATTGTACCCCACCCTGAAAAGGAAGTTAAGAGATGCATCTAAAAATACACGTCCTGGTCCTCCATGGAAAATCTTAACGTTGATATACCTTCTTACAGCAGGTGCACCTGAAAATTTTCTCACCCAGAAATTCACCCACAACCTAAGCTGCTTAAGTAGGCTGGCTGTAAAGCTGTTACTAGTGAACTCCAGGGCCAGGGCTTCATGGAGTAGGAAACTGACAAGCACCAAACACATGAAAAACATGAAATTATAGACAGGCATAAACCAATCACCATGAGACTGTTCAAAATCCACCAAAAACAAAAGTTCTCAGAAAGAACCAATTATCAGGTGGCTCCTCTTTAGAAGAGCTATCTGCAGGCTCATGGGTCAATCCCTCTCTGCCTGATGTCCTCTGCATGCCACCAGAGGGCACTAACTCATGTAATCAGTCTTGACTATCTTATGTCACACTGCAGGAATATTGAATGAAAACCAGACTTCGAATCAATGAAGTGCTAAGTACGTAATTTTGACAGTGGCTTTAAGCATTTGTTGGTCATAAATTTCTACTTAATTCGACAAAACTTAGAAGTACACACATGCGACAGTGGGGTGTGCTAAAAACAATAAGTTAACCAAATCTTCAGATTTATGAAAATAACGTATTTCAAAACAAAACTAAGAGTTACACATTTGCTCCTGCATCTTTTCTATCGCGGGGTTGACATTTAGATAGCCTGTCCCAGCACCATTTACATTTACATACATAACAGCACCAAGAAAAACATTTCAGCTTCTTCTTTGCTTTAAAAAGCCACTCTTCATTGAATTACAAGTGGACATTCACCATAATAAAATTATAGCACAGTTTATTATGCATGATTAAAACATGATTTAATCTTTCATACTAAAATCCTTGTAAGAATAAATAGCGAACATTTACTAGTGCTCACTACGCCCTAGGTCGCTATTCTGAGCACATTACACTTAATACTTATAACATCCCTCTGAGAGGCTGTAAAATTCTATTTTAGTAAAAAGTTCAACCTTCCATTTCTTAAATGCAATCAAGAATTTTTGTTTACATTTGTATCCTCCACTGATGATTTATTTGTCCACAAAACTACAAATGCAGATTTGTGAGTTCTGCCTCATTAACCACCTTCTGCAATTATTTCTTCACCCCAGAATTCACACTTCTTATACTTCCATGAAAGGATGAGATTACATAATCAAAATAGTTCAGAGATAAGTTTAATGAAAAATGCATTATGCCATAAAAGGCTTTTTGTTTTCATTTTGCTTTGTGGCAATAAAAATCTGGTTTTTGTTTTTCCCACCTTATCTAAAAGGAACTGAAACATATTTACTGATGTGATCAGAAATGCTGGTTACTTCTCCATGTGAAAGAAAATTCAAGTTTAACTAGGACTTTGTCTCACAACTTTTTAGTTGATTCCCTCAGTGTGCAATAAATAACCAAGATTTACACTAAAATGAACAAAACCTGACAAATAAAATATGCTATACCTGAAAAGAAACTTCAGTTCTTTAAACAGTTTATCACAAGTTAGTGCCACAAATAAACTCACCTTGAGATAACAGCCTACATCACAGGATACTGTCTCCTTGATTTTGTTTTTGCTCTTTGTATTTAAAAAAAAAAAAAACTCAAAGGTTTTCAAGAACAGTATCGGTATTCTGGCCTATGCCAACACACAAAGAACAAAGACGGAGCAACTATGACATCCATGAAGGTAATCTGGAACAAAAGTACTTTTGTTAGTATTATCTAAGTAATTGCCTCCAAGTTCTATCTTTGTTAATGCTCATTTGACGTAAGAAATATTTTGATTTATCTTGTTTACTTGATGCCAAAATTTATTATTTTAAACTATTAAGTATTAAGGAAATTTTAAATGTCTGCCTATTTTCTACTTCCCTATTTTTATTTCTCAATGTTTCTGTCTAGATTCTCACTAGATGTCTTGATATCAAAATATTCCAGAGACATGACTCACGTTTCTCCTACATCTATTTCTTCTACTTCTTCGTTAGGAGGCATGCAGACCACAAAACACAGTAAGTTTGTAATTCATAATTCCAAAGTCCTGACATGCTCTGGGATCTCATAAACACTCTGTACTAGGCTGCCAATCATTTCAATCACAAAATTTTTTTATATTTACCCCCAAATTCCACTATTTTATCATTTTAAAAAGTCATATGTAAAGGCAAATTAAAAGGAAACATTCAGAAAGGATGCAAAGCTACTGACCCATTCATTCATCCAACAGCATTTATTTCGAGTCTACACTGTGCCAGGCACCGTCCTGGTCACATCAGAGACACAGAGTGAACAAGACAGAGGCCCTGCTCTTGCGGAGCTTCCATTCTTGTAGGGTACAGACGTAACCAACACGTAAACACATCGTCACTTGGCGGTGTGAGTGCTCTTATGAAAATTTGCTAAGAGGACTGAGAATGGCACCTGGTGCAAGGATGGTCATGCAGGCCTCTCTGACCAGGTGGCATGTGGGTAGAGACCTGCTCTCCCAGAGCTGGGTCAGGCCGTAGATCTCCTTCATAATAACTCTGGATGAAGCAAGAGTGGGTCACTTTAATCTATTTCGTTTTTAATAACATTCAGTTCAAATTAATTTCAGGTTTTGAGTACAATTAATTCACTAATAGAATTGTCTTGAAGCCAGATATGGAGCTGGCAGGATGGCAAAGCTCTCCCTACGAATTCTGCCAGCCTTCATTCCAATGTGTCAGCCCTCATGGCTCCAGCTCTGTGGATCCCTCTTCTTGCTGCGCCCATGAACAAGTGTGTGGTGAGAGCCTGAAATAAATAAGTGTAAAATGGGTCAAGACCGTCGCTTCTATTTTTGTTTTTAACTGAAGAAAATTTGCCCCATTTCCAGAGGCAGAGAGAAAAGGAGACATCTGGATAGAGGCAAACTAAAGTATGTATTAAACACACACATATATACGTACATGTACTTGTATATATGTACCCCCCCAGACACACTTACTATATACATATATATACCCACATATCTGACTTATTTCCCTACGCTAACACAAAATTGGGTCTTTTACAATTGGTCTTTTTGCAATTACAGCGTAACTTTTATTGGGTTGTAGGCCTCTTTCAAGAGACCACAAAACTTTTTTTAAAGGATCAAATTAAAAATTAAAGGTTTAAAGATGATCAAGGTTCAGATTCAATTAACACTAATTTTAGAAGAATTTTTTACTGACTATGCATATTCAGTAAACTACTTAAGTTTTTGTTTTCCTTTTTTCTAACATAGCCTCCCAGGGGAGTCATTATGTACAATCAGCTCTCTAACTCAGATTAATGTGTCTAAGTACATATTCATATTGATAGAACACAATGCTTTGAGAGGCTCCCCTGCTAGACTAAGAAGGTGGACTTTTTAATTTCTAGCACTTCCAATCGTTACTTCCTAGGCCAGTTTCACAGGTTAGAAAAATACGGTATTTCAAAAGGATACTGAATGAGGAAAAGGACTAACATTTCCTATTGCTGTAAGAGCCTAATAAGCTACAGGTGACTTCTACAGTGGCCCTTAAAACTATCAAAATGGATACTGATGCTGAAGGAAAACCTCTGAAGATCTGTTCTTTCTAATCTGTCTCTCATTTGCCTCCCCTTGCTTAGGTACTATTGGGGGGAAGAGCCATAAAGTGAGTGATTTAGGGTAGAACACCTGAACATTGGACTAATGAGGTTTTTCGTTTGTTTGTTTGTTTTTTAAGATTAGGACCTGAGCTAACAACTATTGCCAATCTTTTTTTTTAATTGCTTTTTCTCCCCAAATCCCCCCAGTACATGGTTGCATTTTTTTCAGGTGTGGGTCCTTCTAGTTGTGGCATTTGGGACACCGCCTCAGTGTGGCCTGACAAGCAGTGCCATGTCCGCGCCCAGGATCCGAATCAACAAAACCCTGGGCCACCCCAGCAGAGCACATGAACATAACCACTCAGCCACGGGGCCGGCCCCTGCGGTAATAAGTTTTATAGGGCGAGTTGGGAGCCAGTGGGAAAGGTGATGCTGCCTAATTTGTTTTTCCAATTTGGGACTGATTTCCAACCAAACCTCAAATTGACTGAATATAAGCATGACTACTGAATTCCAGTGAAGCAAGGTAACTTAAAAAAGAACCATCATATTCAGGCATGTGTCCTATGTTCAGAGGCCAGTCAATTCCGCAAGTCTAGAAGATGGTACTTATATATGAAAAGAGCTGGCTTCTTACAAGTAAAGTCCTCATGACATTTATGATCTATTTCCCTAGAAGTTATCCAATTAAATAATTAGTTAAGACATCAGAACAACAAACTGAAGATTGCAAGGTGATCAATAACAAATTTTTTTTTTTTTACATAAAATGCGATTGTCTCTGTGGGATCAGATGGCAGCTTCTGACTTTGCTCTTTGCACATTTGCTTTCTGCTACCAAAATTTTAAGAGAAAAACAGTATTTATTCTCTTCCCCTAAAACAGTTATTAAGTTCACCTTTTTGGCGTGAAGGTGATTACCCCATCATCACTTCCCCTATCCATCGACTCCCATTCATTCCCTCACAATCACTGCAGATGCTGGGCTGGGCTGGGCTTCAGGGAAACAGAAACAGGTGAGGCCCAGCACCTGCCCTCAAGGAGCTCAGAGTTCAGTGGATTAAAGACACTAATAAAGAGATGAGTTACAATATGACATAGCAAGAGCCCTCACGGGGTATGGAAAGCAGTGCCTATAATAAGAGTGAACCAACAGGACAGGCTGCGCAGAAAGAGTGCATGGAGAAGTGACATCCAGGCTGGCCTCTAGAAAGAGTCTGTCTGCCAGATAAAGCAGAACTGGGGAGGAGGGATGGGGTGGAGAAGGAAACAGGATGTTCAAAGGACACAGGAGTGAAGTGCCTGCATCTGGGGAGGGTGGAAGGGAGGAGGTGAGGATCGGCTAGTGGCATATTGTACTTGATTGTGAAGAGCTGTGGCGTTTGGTATTTCTCTGCCTTCACCTACATCCACATCCAGAGATAGGAGTTTCAAGTTAATCAGTACTTATTAGCAAAGGCAAATCCAGATGAAACACACACAACCATCCAGATAGCTGGCATGTATGTGGGTGCTATGTACCTGAGGATAAGGGCAAGTGCTTGCCTACTGCAGGCCAAATACCCGCCTTGGTTAAGGTCATACTGGTGAAAGTCTAAGGTTTAGCAGCAAATTTTTGAAGGAATAAATTACAAGTTTAAATGTTATACCCTGGACTTTTTGAGACCAGAATTACAACAAGAGCATGCTGGTGACCCAGGTCTAAAAAAAAACAATGAATAAATGTCAAAACGCTCACTTTTCTAGTCTCCTGGACACACTAAGCTTCACTTTTAAAGAAACCAGTATTATGTGTGTACCAAATTAAGTAATTATGTTAACAATGCTTTTAAAAAGCTACTACTTTGGTTTTCTTACATAACATGTTATAATTTACAAATGGCATCATAAAATAGCTCTTCTTTTGCTGGGATACATTCCAGTCCATTCGTCATAAAGATTTGTGTGTGAAAAAGTGACTTTATAAGCAAAACGCCACTTAGGAATAAAAACCTCAAAACAAACTGCAATAAAGCCAATAATGTTCTTTTAATTTCTTGCTTAATTTCTAGTTTTTGGTATTCATACACTTCCCCATCAGATGGAAACATTTTAATTAGAATAGAGGTTAAGAAAATTTACGCAATGAGTACTTCATTATTACGAAATTGTGTTTACTGAGTGTTCCTTCATGTGGACACAATGGTGTGAGGAGAGCATCAGAGAGCGCACAGTTAGTGACCATTCTCTATGGTGCCTTTAGGGGGATCATGAAAGTCTGGAAGCTGACAATACAGACTACCTAGATCTCAAATTCTCATGACAGTAGCTCATAAAAGATGAACAGGCAATTATCCCTTCAACACTAAAGTCATCCAAGAACATAAGGTTCACAAGCACACGGCTCAAAATAGGCTCTTCCTATACACTGGCGCTGGGAGGATTTTTGGTTTATCTTCATAGAGCAGGAAACAAACTAAAGGGAACCTAAAGTAATTTAAACTTGATAAAGGTACAGAATCGAGGTCCATTTACCTTTCCCCTTGGGGCTCCTTATGGGGATGGGAAGTCGTAAGAGCATGTGTGCTGCTGAGGAGTTCCTGTTTACCCTTTCAAAACAGTTTACTTTTCTTGGCCTACCAAGGCTAAAGAACAGGTTTCTGACCTCATCATCAATTCTCATTAATCTTTAAAGACACAATGTGGATCAAAGCCAGAATATATATATATATATATGTTATACATATATACATATAGCTAAATTCCCTGCATGGTAAAAGGTTGACCACATCTGCCCTTCCAGAAGCGTCAGATGAGGGCAGGCAGGTTTTGCATGCTGCCGCCTGCTACTGCATGAGGCTGCCTCAAACCTCCTGCAGGGATTCAAGCACATTTAGGATTGTTGAGTTAAGTATACCTAATAGAATTTGTGGATTATGCCAAAATAAAGATAGGAATCAAAAGATATGACAAAATAAAGAATCTAAAGGATATTTTTTCCTGGGAAAAGAATTTCACCGTATGAGTTGCTCATACTGAGTTAACATTTTCATTAGTGATTCAATGAAAGGCCTTCTGGATGAAAGCAAAAACCCAAAAGAAAAGCTGCCATTTTTGGAAGACTGTCAAAATTTACGACCTTGTGTTCTGATACTTTAATGTGACTCAGAAATCTTGCCCCACACCCATGTTCGCAAGGAGGTTCCCTTTGATTTGAAATAAGGCAAGAGCAATCCCTCAAAACCTCACGGATGCTTTGAGAAGAGGGCCAGGATCAGGGTCAGGAAATGCTCCTTGGTGGGCAGAAAGTTAGAGCAGTGGCCACTGAGGCAGTGACCCCAAGCAACACCATGGCCTGACCCCCTCCTGCCTCTCCAACCCTGCTCCTCTTATCAGGAGTCGTAAGTGGTGTCAGACCCACATAGACAATCCTTCATAAACCTTGAACTCTCGTGTTACTTGACCCAGTCTCCTCCAATAACCATTGGCTGCACTTCCATGGTCATCACCAAGACCTATGCTGTCCAGTGTGGCAGCTGCAAGACACATGTGGCTATTGAGCACTTGAAATTGTGAATAGTCTGAATTAAGATGTGCTGGAAACATAAAATCCATTATCAGATTTCAAAAACTTAGTACAAAATAAATGTAAAATATCTCAATAATTTTATTTTGACATGTTCACATAATATTTTAGATATACTGAGCTAAACAAAATATAGTATTAAAACTAATTTCATTTACTTCTTTATACTTTTTAAAAATATGGTTACTAGAACATTAAAAATTATCCATGTGGCTCACATTATATTACTACTGGACAGCACTGCCCTAGACCTTGATGTTAACCATAACTGCACCCCTTCATAATATCAAACTCAAGCACCCCACTCTTTGACCAGCCCTACTCCAACAATTCCTTGACCCTACTCCTTGAATCCAGTGATCCTACAGCCTCTTGCTGCCCCTCATGTCCCCCACATTTCACTTGTGCTCCCTGCCAGCTTAGGTACATGGTCTGTCATCACATCAGTGCTCAGCTCCCTTGGCCCTCCCTCCATACCTCTCCCTTGGCAAAACCTCAATCCCAGGTTAAGTGCAACTCTCTGCCCTCTCCTAGCCTGCACTTAGGCAGCAGAAAACAGGACTCCTTGAAAGTACCAGCTCCACTTCCTCTCCTCCCATTTTCCCTTTAACGAGCTAGAATCAGGCTTTGTCCTCACCATTTCACTCATACAGCTCTCATCAAAGTCACCAGTGACCTCCACACTGCCAGATCCATGGTCAATTCTCAGTCTGTATCTTACTCGACCTTTAGCAGCATTTGACACAGATGATCACTCTCTTCTTTGAAATACATTCTTCCAGGAGACTCTGCTCTCCTGGTTTTCTCTCTCTGGTGTTCCTTCTCAATCTCCTTTCCTTCCACCTCTCCACTGGTACCCCAGGGCTCCTGTTTGAAATTCTCTATCCATCCATGCCCCCTACAGGATTTCATCTTTCCCAGGGCTTTAAGAATTTTGCATATGCTGAAAACACTGAAAGTCCAGTCCAAGCCTTGGCCTCTCCTCTAATTACAGACTCACATACACAACTGCCTATTCAACGCTTCCAAGTGTCACTTCAAGTTAACACCTCTAAAACACAACTCTTGCTTTCCCCTCACCCTTTCTCCCTGCCCTACAGCTCCCACAGACTTCCCAATCTCAGTGAAAGGGAATTGGATTCTTCCAGTTGCTCAGTGAAAAAGCACTGGCATCATCCCCAACTCCTTATATCGGCAGACAACCTATCAGCTCTTCCTCTGAAACGTATCCAGCAACTGACCACTTCTTACTGCCCTGGTCCAATACACCATCAGCCCTTGAAACAGTCTCCTCGCTGGTCTCCCTGCTTCCATCCCTACCCCCTAAACCAGGGATCGCAAACTTTTTCTTAAAGGGCCAGAGAGTAAATATTATAGGCTCTGCAGGCCAGATGGTCTGTACTGCAACTACTCAACTTGGCTGCTGCAGCTCAAAACCAGCCTCAGACAATATGCAAACGAATGTGGCTGTGGCTCTGTTCCAATAAAACTGGAACTTAAATGGACACTGAAATTTGAATCTCATATAATTCTCATGTGTCACTAAATACTATTATTCATCTTTTTTTTTCCAACAATTTAAAAATGTAAAAAGCCCTCCTAGTTTGCTGGCTCCACAAAAACTGGCAGCAGGCTGGATTTGGCCCTCAGGTCATAGTTTGCCAACCCCTGCCCTAGACTATCTGCACTGCATTTAAAGGCATCCTTTTAATCATGTCATTTTCCTACTCAAAGATTCTCAAAGATTCAGTAAAATCAAAAGACCTTCCCATGACCTGTAAGGCCTATGGGATGTCGTCCCTAGCTACCTCATCTTCTGCTCTTCCCACTACATTCCGTACAACCACAGTGGCCTCCTTGCGATTCTCCTTGCTTCTCTTACTATTGCCAAACCCACACCTACTATGGGCCCTTTGTTTCTGGTGTTCCCTCTGCTTGGAACACTCTTACTCCAGATAGCTACATGGATCACCCTGTCACTTCCTTCAAATCACCTCAGGAGAGACACCTGCTCAAGTCATGCCATCTAAATAGCGCACATGTGCAGCACACACATACCTACGCAGATATCTAGGAATCCTTTAAAAGGTTTACCTGGCTCCATTGTTCTTCAACATGCTTATTATCATCTGACATTTATTTCTTTGTTTATTTACTTAGAAATAAACAGATTAGGCAGTTTTTTAACAGGGAAACAAAACAGCATGGTATTTAAGAGCCTGAAATCTGGAGGTGGATTACCTAGGTTGGAATGCCAACAGCACCACTTCTTATCTATGTGACATGGAGCAAGTTATTTTTATCTCTCTGTACCTCAGTTTCCTCATCTTTGAAATAAGGATAATAACAGCACCTACTTCCTGAGAGTGTTATGAGGACTGAACGAGTTAGTAAACATAACTGCACAGAGAATCACTCAATTAGCGTTGTTTTTTGTTTGTTTACAGTTTATCGCCCCTCCCTGTAACCGGAAAATAAGCTCTTTGAAAGGGGAATGCCCTTGTTTTATTTACTGCTTTATTCCAGATACCTAGGAGAGTGCCTGGTACAAGGCATCCAATAAATATTTATTTAAAAAATTAATAAATGTTTGAATTTAAGTCACTTTGTGGGTGGGCAGTACACCCCAGCCCCACATCATCATCACACAGATATGAGGGAGGACAAAAGCTTTCTTACAACCCATTCCACAAGAGAAATTAAAAGCCTACTGTTCCAGGTGAGCTTGTTTGCTGATGTTTCTCTCTGTGGAGAAACAACTCTATTTACTACCTTAAAGAGAGGCATAACTGCACCATTCTCTGAGTAGCAACTGTGTCACCTCATAAGAAACCCACAACCTAAAACTGTGTTGTATACTAAAAGTTACATATTCAGGTCTCTAACCAAATTACAGAAGGAACAGATTTCATAGTCAGGTTCAAATTCCACATGTAAAACACCAACTTGATGCCCAGTAGTACAGCTCGGTTAGGTCTCACAGTATTTCCTGGACACAAGTGCAAAAGACTGTTTACTCAAAGTGACTTACATTTAATTGACTTCTTCTAAAAACAAAGACCATCTCACCAAATAAAAGAAGTCTTCCTGAGCAAAAAGGTAGTAAAAACATGTCCGTCCACCCATCGTCCATAGGCAAGACTCACAGCACACCACAGGTACTGTGGATTTGGCATTTCTGCTAGGATGACTGAGTTTTGATTTACAGGTGGTATTAAGATGAGTTAAAGTACTTCTATGTTCTACCATTTTGTGACATGGTCTTTAATGTGAAGATACTTATATATGCGCCAGTGTAACATGGGCTCGTTTTCCAGTGAGAGTCCCACTTCCTTTAAAACAAACAGGAATGATAAGGTCATCCACCATTGAGCAAAGTAGAAACTACTCTCCTAACCCTCTAAACCAAGATGTTTCACTGTGAAATTAGAAATGAACATCTTCAGTACTGGTTCTACCAAACAGAAAATAAATGAGATGTAGGTGGTAAAAACATACCTATATCAGCTAGTATATAATTCAGTTGTATAACTGCCCACCTGCACTAAATGCCAGAAAATCATGAGCCTGGATAAGCAAACAATTATGAGGAAGGGTAAGAAACTGGGGGTTAAGGAGTAGATAAATCCCAAGAGGTCAAGGTGAATTGGCATGGACCTCATAAAAATGTGCCACTGCCTACCCACTTCTCTGCACTGCTCTGGCTTCCTGCTGACAGTGATACAACTAGAACAAATGGCTGGGGCTCATGGTGGGGAGGTTTTTCTAAGAAGTGATAAGATCAGATCTGAGATAAGTCTTTTTCTGTTATCCCCTGTGGTTTTTTTGCTTTTTAAATTCTGCATTTGGTTGGTCACTCGGGTCACTGTAAAATGGACAACATGCATGAGCCAGGCCGGCACATGTCCCATCTCAATTCTGCATTGCTACACAGTGGCAAAACCTGAAAAATCAGGATGATAGTGCTCTAATTTAATCCTGTATTTAGCTGATGATCCTAAATAACACTTCGTCAGCTTTTGTGATCTAGCACAAAACCACATGCCTTGTGATATACCAGCTGGGCTGTGGTAATGCCCTTGACTTGAGGCTTAAAAGCTTTGGTTGGGACATAGCTCTGATGTATTGCATTTCCATTTCAAACTGAAATGATTATCCCTGGATTTGGCATCACACAGAGTGCTACCAAAATTAGATTACGGCTAGTTAATAAGAGTGCCTCTCCCTCTGGTGCACCTCCACGAGTGCCACCACTCTCTGCTTTGCTTGTTTGCAAGATCGAAAAGCCATGGCTGTTTGGTTTACAGGATGCAGGGATAAGAACCATCTGCCTGGTCTGGTGTTTCTTTAATTAAAACTTTAATTACAGATATATCTCTGCACAGATACGTGCAGTCTATCAGCTCCTGTTCTTAATTACCTGTGCTAATGAGAACTGAAAGGAGAGTGAATATTTGCTGAGTGTCTACTATGCGCAAGCACTTGTGCCAGGCGCTGTAACATGCATCAGAGCAGGTAAAGACACACAGAGCCAAACAGCCCAGCCAAGAGTTTCCACCTTTCCTGCCAGCCTTCTAACCACCATAACACAAGAAGACAAGAAGTCATTCAGGTCTCTCCTTTGGGAAAATGAAGGTCTAGGAGGGGTAAAATACTCAAAAGGATCAGCACAGGAAAGAGAGAAAGGACTGGATCATTAAAGACTGAATAATCACAGTTCCCTGGGAGGCAAATGTGATATTGTCTACCACGCGGTGTATTTCTGAACCCACCTACAGATGGGTGTGAAAAGTGGAAAGTCTGGTCTAAATCCTGTGAATCTGTGGCATGTCACACAGTGCCACGGTAACCACGGCCACAGTTTCCCAGGGAAACAACAACCACAAAAGAGAACAAACAGGATGTTTCCCGTCATTTCCTGACTGTGCAGCAATCCTGCTGCCACCTTCTCCCTCATTAACTCCCTTTCTGGCTAGGGCAGATTTTCATTGAAGAATGATAAAAACATCTTTTCATACTCCTACCATGTTTTTCTTGGTCTCCTCACTGCCTCAAGAAGGGTTCAACTCCATCAGAACTGAGTCCTAAGTGGCCCACCTGATGTGGCTGGGGCCACGCACAGAGCTTCTCGACTTTCACAAGGAAGCCCTCTGCTTGCCTTCAAAATCGCACTAACCCTATGCAACTGGTTCATGTGAGAGTGGAGATGAGAGGGAGAAATGCAGAAGGAGGGTTACTTTGACGATTTCTCCATCCTCTCTCAAGGCACACAGGTACTCGCACACATCTATGGGTATCACAGCGTTTGCTCTGTGCCCCTAGGTTAACGTGATGGAGGAGGTGTCCTGAGCAGCACGTCTGGACTGGCTGAGCGCCTCAAGGAAGGGCTTTTCCCTCTCAGGAGCAGGTTCCTCATCATCAAAATGAGGGGTCCAACCCAGATAACCTCAGATCTTCCGGCTCTAAAAACTATGCAGCAAATACACTAAAAGCCTGATACAAGTGCCTCTAGAATAGTCAAGTCTATCCTATTGCCCAACATTCTGTCCTAATAAGTGACTGAAGCCTGGCATTTCTCAAACTATCTAAATCCATCATGCTCAATTATCTAAATTTTCAAGATAAACCACCCAAGTTAGGGTAGACGATTATAAACAAATCTGACTATTTTCAGGCTAATGAGGGGTAGTGCCTACTCCTTGGAAAGACAGATACTAAGACACATAAGAAATGTCAATTTGAACACCTACTATGTGCTAGGCCCCTTGGAGGATATTCCCATAAGTATCTGGTAGATGCAAGGATAAAAAGAGAAAAAGAAGACAAACAGGAGGAGGAGGAGTTGGGAAGAGGAGGAGAGGAGAGAATGGAAACATAAACGCATAAAGGAGAAGAAAGAAAGCATGACTCCCTACTTCCTTTAGCTCTGTGACTAATTTCAAACCTGGTTTTTGTGATGGTCAAGAGCCCACTTCCAGAAGACTATATTCTATGCAGCAGATGGTTGGGGCTTTTCCCACAGAAAGGGTGCTGATTACTGGTGGTTGAATTACTAAAGTGGCCCACAAAGGCCCATTTTAAATTACAATGTAGCTAACTATAGAATTAATAGCACTGGCCCATGTTCCAGAAGCACAGGTCTACAGGTGCACAAATTATTTACATTTTTTTCTTGTTTATAGCATAAACATCCTGTATTTCTGAACCTATCGATCAACTGTTCTCTGTGAGAATGGCCATATCAGAGTCCAGGATGGGGCCAGTGCTCCATATTTTAAAGCTGTACAAGCGATTCTGGATGTGCAGCCAAAACCGAGGAAGCTGCTGGTATGGAGCCCCCAAAAGTGCCACATGTGTGACAGAGCCTTCCTGGCCATGGTGGTGGCAGGTCACTGGAGGCCTTACTAAGTCAGACGTGCTGATGGCTGGTAATGCATACAGTTGAGGCCCTTGCCACCAAATGGCAGAACCATTTCTTGTCAGGGGTGAAGCCAGGTTTGCCAGTAAATCAGAGACTCGGTGCCAGGAGAAGGGCAACACCTGGATTTAAGTCCTAGTTCTGCAATTTACTAGGGTGTGACCCTGCATGAGTTTATTTAACCTACCTGAGCATCAGTGTTCTCAGGTGCAAAGTAGGGTTAATTACACCACCACCTCATAGATAAATTTAGATAATTAAAATGTATGGGAAGCACTTGGAAAAATAAGTGACACAATAGCAACTCCTTCCCACTTTCTCTACATAGGATGAAGCACTGAGGCCTCATACAGCTGGGCAAAAATCACTAAAGAGTTAAACACTGTATGACTTCCTGAAAGGTAGCTAGACAGCTTCTTGAAGCCAAAAGAGAATGAGTAAGTGCCAACTATGTAACAGATGGGTCTCTCCAATGGGTCTCTTTTCTTGTGTCTCTACAGCCAAAAACAGCTAAAACAAAAGAACCTATCAACAAAGGGTTAAGTAGCTCTTAATTATCTAAACTTTTCTTCCTAAAGGTTAAGAACCCAGAGGTAACTTTAAACATCTGACCTGCATCTGTTTTAGAGGTGCTTAATTACCATAAACTATCCAGTTCCCCTCTCTGTAAGCATGCATGGGTCTCCAAGGCAATGTTAGAAGACTAACAGGGAAACTCTTTAAAGTTAATTTTCTGCAAGGTGTATGTTCCCCTCAGAATTCCATTTCACTGAAACTCCCATTCTGCCTGGGTTTTCCTGGTGTGCAGGAGCTGGCCCGGACACCACAGCCACAGCCACCCTGCATGCCGGCCACGGCTCTAAGTACTTCGTGTACATAAACTCACCATGACCCTGGGAGTAGGTACTACTATCATCACCCCCATTTTAAAGAAGAGGAAACTGAGGCACAGAGAAGTTAGGTAATTCGTCTCAGTCAGACCACTTGCAAGGGGCCCAGGTGGGATTCATTCTCCACAGGATTCACTACAACTGCCTCTGAGCATGACGGTCACAGCTGCCGGCAGCACAGCCATAGGAGGAGGTTTCATTTCAAAAGCACCTTTTCTCTGTGTTCCTGGTACGTCCATCACAGTGTTTCATTTATCCTGCCAAAAACCCTAAAAAGCACGTAGCAGACATACAATACCTACATTTCACATAGGATAAAACTGAAGTCAAATCAATGAAATGTTTTACACACTCCAAATGTTAAGCCAAACAGCTAATTTCACTGTTTTTAACATCAACATGAAAGTCTTTTGAAGTTTTTCTATTTGAGGTTTTTAGTTTTGTGTGACTACCTTAAAAGACACCAGCGGCACACCCAGAGACCCTGCAAGTCAAAAGCAGGTTTTCTGTCTCTCAGACTAAGGTCTTCTCACTAAATCATGCTTATAAAAACTACATCCATGTGGCTTACACCTTACTAGAATCCTAAAAACTAACCAGATTAGAAATGCTCATTGAAAATAAGTAATAAATGTGTCCATATATTAGCTCTCTTAGAAAAATTAAGTTATCTTAAAATGTAGTAAGCAGAAAACTCTAAAGAAAATTTAATGGACCTAATTGCAAAATAAAATATCATAATAAAAACATTTCTCTTGTGTACCTATTAATGTCTCTTCAGTTCCTACTGGACTTATGAATAAAGTATTTGACTACCTCTAGAGGACACGGGAGCCTGCAGGGGTGATGTCAAGAGGTTCTAATTCTGTCAACAGGGAGCTTGTGACTCTCTAGGGCCCATCAGTCAACTCACCCTCAGGGGTCAGGCAGGTATAGGCTGCTTAAGCAAGAGAAGTGGAGCAGACCGCCACTCACAGCCCCTTTCAGCCCTCCTTCTGAGTCTCTATTCAATAAAATCCAAGCTACACACTATTCCTTTGGCGCTAGAAGGATACGGCTGGAATCACAGGAACAAGGGACAGGATCTGAAAAGCATTCCTGCACAACTCTGAAAGCATTATCATAAAGAAACCCCCTTAAAATGCAAGGTCTGATAAATAAGTTGTTCCCAACTACTGGAACATTCATTCCATGTACTTTCTGGCTTTGTAATCATAGGATGTTTTTACCTTTTTGTATTTCTCAGCTCTGATATTTTGCGATTCTGTGAAAACATACCCAACAGGCCAAAAGCAGTTTTCCAGGTCTGTAAGTATAATAGACAAAAACGAGCTAGTGAGCCTGAAGAAGCGTTCATGAGAGTTCCAATCTCCAATGAACAGCTCACTACAACTAATTTTAATTTGTGGTTCTAATGAATGACATAAACTTTTATAGGTATCAACAAAGCTCAGAGAGGACTTAAATCCATTTCAGTGCTCATTTAGCAGCTTCAGCTGTGTGCAATTAAAGCATCAGCATTAAATGTTAGAGAATAAAATAATGAGACACTTAAAAAATAATCTGTGCTTCAGTAGGCCATGCTAAGAGATCTCACATTTTTTAAAGAACATGACTTCTTAGGAATATCTCGCCAGTTCAAAGAATTAACTCAAGTTTGACTTTTGTTTTTAGATTTTGGTTTGTTTTGCTTTTGAATAAGAATTTTCTGAAAAAAGGAATACAATAAAAAAGGCACTGTCTGAAAAACAGTCATGAAACAGCATATGGCATAAAGCAATCTGGTATATGAACCATCACAGCTGACTGATAAAGTTTCAGCAGAAACAAAGGACATTTCTGATTATGTTAAAAATATTGCTTGTTCTTAACTTATGCATCAAATAAGGAAACCAAATATTAAAGGAGGGGAAAGGTGAATTTTGGAAATGAGACAACTTTTTTCTCTTCTAGCCTTTACATGGAATTAAAGAGCTAAACTTTTCCTCCCAACAACACTTGAGAATATAAAATGTAATCTGAGGTTGTAGAATGTGGCAGCTAAGACTAATAAATTCAAGTTGCCACTATTTCTAAAAGAGGAGTTAATCTGCGAAGGAAGAGGTGTGTGGTGATGGTGAGGGGTGTGTGGGAGGGGGAGTGGCAGAGACATGAAGGTGGGTGTCTGGTGTGTGTGTGTGTATCTGTGAGTTATGTGTGAACAGCAAGTTAATTTAGCTGTCACAAAATATGAATAGCAAAAGATATACTGTAGGGGAAATGCACTCATTAAACTTAAATTTAAAAGGATGAAAACACAGATTACACTTTATTTTAAAAACTGAAATGAATTTTAATACAGAAAATGAAGACAGCATTTTGCAAATTTATCACTCAAAGGGGTATCTCTATTTGAGGAAATCAGCGTGTTACACTTTGAGAGATGAAATGTTACAGCTTGTACACCAAAATTAAAAAATGAAATTAAATTAAAAAATGAAATGGTTACCAAGGTAATGCAGGTCAGGGGATCAAAGGTGAAGGGTCACACATTATTAAAAAGAAATCCAAAAGGACGGCTGCACCATGATCTCTGCAAAACAAAGGAGCTCCAGTAAGTAAAGCTAATATCTCCGAGAATTTAAAATCAAGTTCTTGAAAAGAAGACGCCCTGTAATTGAACACAGTCATTCCTGATTCTGCGTAGAGCCATTTTTATTTAGGTACAAAACCAAATTTAAAGCACCTGTTAGCAATAAAACTTTTGTAAAAATTTAAACATTCAATCATATTAAAACCCAAGGATCTCCAATTATAAGTGACTGAGAACCACTGACATTTCCACTGGACCCCACACCCTGTCTTCTGGAAATGACAGTGTTTGATAAGTTGCCAATGTATCAAAAATCTAATTTGGTCACAGCTTGGTGCGTTTTTTTCCTCTCCTCAAGGAATGAGTTCCAAAATTGAGTTTTTGCAAATTTGTTTCATTTGAAGTAGCTGCATAAAATTTCCATTATTGGAACATTTAGTATAACAATGTTCTAGAAGACAGCAATAAAGTGAAACATGATAAAATAAACTGTGTAACTATATCTATTAAGATCTGTTCTCACATTCAACTCTCACTGCACAGGGGAAAAAAAAGACAATTTAAGCAAAATAACTTGCTAGTTCTACTGGAATTATACAGAATTAATAGAAGCTTGATATGAGGAACATTTTAAAACAGAAAAAAGTATCTACCAGGTTAGGTTTCAATTTCACGCTATTATTTACTCATCTTCCTCATTCACAAACTATTGTTTTTAAAAGGACAGAAAGAGCCAAGGATCTGTTTCGCAACATGTAGCTACCACCTAAATCATGACATATTTAACTTTCAGCAATAGCAAGCATAACATTTAACAGTAAATAATTTCCATATTCATTTTACTAGTAAATAAAATGAACACTATCATGACACGGTAATCTTTAGTCTCCTCTCTAAAACTAAACTTGAGCAGGTTACATGCCCTGATGTCAGGATCCAAATTCCTTATCTTATTGGACAGCAGTTTCTAACAGGCAATCTGAATAATTGCTCGCCATATGTGAGAGTAAATGAGAGCATGACTAGCAAAAAAGAATTTCATTTAAGCACCATTCTTTCTTCCAGTCTCCTACTTCAGTTTCATCTCACACTATCTAACATTTGAGTTTACCTTGTTAAAATCAAATTCCAAAAATACTTATATTAAATTATTTAATACTATATTTAAAATATAGACCATCTCCCAAAAGGATTTTATTAAAAGGAACAGGATATTCTTTCTGGTGGCTCAGAGCAATCAATAAACAAACTATACATATCAGATTTCTCTTAACCCTGATTAGGTTTTGTCAAAAACAACTTGCCGAGCTTCATGCACTAGATACCACTATATTAGTGCCTTAAAGCCACATTTCCCAAAACATGTTTTCTTTTAAGTTCCATAGCTACTGAAAAGTAAACTAGCATTTCATTTCTCTGGAATGCTCACCTCACATAAAGACTGTCACATGTGTGTTTGTTGCTGGGAGGCATGCTAGCAATTTTGCACACTACAGAAGGAATCAATACCCCATCAAAACAATGCATATGTTGTTTTAGCAGCACTGTTATTCAGACCACTTCAGCGTGTTTGTAAGAAAAGGCAAGGAGCCAGCAGTGTAATGTTAGTCAAGTCCTGTCTTACTAAAATATTTCCCATTAAAAAGGAGAAAAAGTCTATCTGTTCAGATCAAATATTTATATGTAACCCTTCATTACCAAAACATGTTATTATTAAGTAATTTCTTCTTGACAACAAGAGGATAAAGTATAAATAGATGCTTTGTAAAGAGTCTTTTAAATCATTTCTAAAATTCACCAACTCACCAAAACATGTTAGCCCAAATTTTAGGTGACTTAAGAAAATCTATGAAGAATTTTAGCTAATGTTTTTCAAATGAGTTTGCTACTTGGGGTGGAGAAAGTAAAGGCTACCAGGAGTTTGCCACATCCCTAACATTCAAGGAACCTAGAATATAATTTAGTAAGTAAAAAGCAGGCTAGCAGACAGAGCACACCTGGGGAGCACCTGCTTCAAGTTCCACAACAACCAGCTGTCACCAGAGCCCTTTGCTGAGGCAGGCATTCGGAATACGCACGGATTTTCCTACAGAAACAATCTGACGACTGCCTGCTTAACCTGAAATCTGTTGAAGTGACAGTTCTGCTCCAAATTCTAGAGGCTATGGGGCCTGAGTAGCTTTTTATTTTTTTCCAAAGGACTGGCCCAAGCTGAAACTTTGGATACAAAACATTCTCCTAGCCCTCCCCCTGGGCCCAAGAGACGGCATCTCGTGAGCCAAAATTATCCATCTTCCTTTCTCCTCCAGAAGCCTCCCTTTTCCTCAAGAAGGCCCTGGCATTAACTGACAATGAACAGACTGAATTAACAGAACAGAGATACCAGTGCATGCAAAGACCAAGGGGGTTTTTTTATCCCAAAACAAATCCCTAACCGGTAGAACTGGCATTTTTATCTCAAGGGGTAGAGAAAGCTAGTCTACTGCAGGAGAGTCCCTTTCCAAAATGACAACCAGTAACTGAATTAAACAGGAGATGATCAAAAATCCTCTAACCCCCAAAACTTCATGGGCATAACTAGCATACACACTATCCTCAATCCGAAACTGGAGAACTATACTCCACATTGATAAGTTATGTTACTGAAAGAAGAAACACCCCAAGATTCACTTTCACAAAAGCATCAAGTCATCCGAGTTCCAGCAAAGAAAACTTTTCCAAGGAAATTCTCACCCATATTAAGCCCTCAGTGTCCACACAACTTTCTGTAGGGATATGTTTTCCAACACGCTCAATTTCTACTCTATGTTAAAATTTATTTATTTACTTACTTATTTATTTATTGCCAGCCAGCATTGAGAAGCACAGAGAATTGGTTCACTTCTCAATTACACAGACATAGAATAAAGAACGTCATTTCTAATAAGGTTAAATCATGACAAAAATGCTGTCATTTTTTCTCTCAAAACAAAACACATGGAAGAACCAGAAAGAAAAGAAAAATAAGGAGCCAAGAAAATTCAGAGTCAGAGAAGCTGGGAGACAGTTGAAGAAACCTATTCAAATAGAGCCCTATAAATTTTGCTAATTCTTTACAAAATGGCTATTGACTCAACAGTATAATGCTTTCTGCAGCAGAAACTAACCTCAACAAGTGTATTCAGAGATTCAAGAGAGAAATGTCCAGCCAAAAGTTATTACAGTGATTGGGAAAAAAAATTAGTCTATAAACATAAATAAATAAATCACCAACATACCATTCAATAAAACAGACAATCCACTAGAACAAAATGCACTTCAGGTAAGCATATTCTTTGGTTAAGTGGGGATTATATTTCTAATGCCCTTTCATGTTAGAATTTGTTCGGTTTTTTGGCATGTTAGAAATACCATCTAGTAAAAAACTAAGAAAACAAAAGCATTTGGTTTTCAAGTTTGCGACTCCTCCATGTGTGGCCCCATCCGACACAGTCAGGCGTCATTCCTTCCTTCCTCATGCCCCTTCCACCAACAGTCACCATCACTACCATTTTTTCAACCTTTCTAAAAATATTATCTCCTCTGCCAAGCTTCTCAAAGACAGTCTGTTCTAAGATTTTGTTTCTCAAAATTTTCTATAAATGACATAGCAACCTATACCTACAGTCATCACATCATTTCCACTATAGTCCTCAAAAAGAAAACAAAAGCTAAAACTACAAATTAAATACCTTTCCACCTAGTACTTTATCCTCAACAATGTAATTTTTTTTCCCTAATAGCTTCAAAGGTTTCACAAAAGGATGAAGGGAGTGGGAGGGAGGAATGGCAAAGAGCAGGAGGGAACCTTTAAGAGTGATGAATATGCTCACTATGGCGGAGTGGTGATGGTTGTGTGGTGTGTGCATGTACATGCCTATCAACCGTACACTTTAAGTACGTGCAATTTATTACATGCCAATTATACCCCAAACGGGAAGGCAGGCACAAGACAGCAACCCTGACCTCTCCCTGCACACTTCGAGGCCATGCTGAGGCTACTCATGCAGAGAAAGCCAAGAAAGTCACAGGGAAGCCAGTGAGGGGCACCTTCTCTGAGCCACTGAATCCCAACTCCGGCCAATCTGCCACTGGACTTCTCATTAGGTGACATAATAAAAAGGATACTCACTGTTTTAAACAAATGCATAAATAAATACACAAATACTATATATTGAAAACATTTGATATTGATTACTAACTTTCATATTATCCACAAACCTGCAATTATCATATTTTCTAAACTGAAAATCGGGGCAGTCCAACATAGTTTCTCTAAGAAGAGAGATTCAAAATCAGCTTTAGACATACTTCTCACTTTGCAAATGAAATGTAAATTCACCAAATATTCTTAAATTTTTTCTTCAGATTTTAAATTTATATTATATCAACTCGTCATAACCAAGACCCATTCCTTTCTGCTACTATCCCACTAGGGAAAAAGAGTAATACAATATATACCAAATTCCCCCAAATACAAATTTATAGGAAATAAAACAAAAAGGAAACAGATTCCCCCACTGTTGCTTTTCTTTCCTTCTTTCTTTCTTTTTTTTTTTTTGACGAGGAAGATCAGCCCTGAAGTAACATCTGTGCCCATCTTCCTCTGTTTTATATGCGGGATGCCTGCCACAGCATGGCTTACTGAGCAGTGTGTAGGTCTGGCCCGGGATCCAAAGCTGCAAAGCCCAGGCCCCTAAAGCGGAGCACACGAACTCAACCACTAGGCCACCAAGCCGGCCCTGGTTTTATTTCTATATCACGTATTTTTTAAGCTTACTATCCGTGCACACCAGTGCTTATTTTGCTTGCTCTACTGGCTTCCTACACAACAGTCAGGATCATCAGGACTCATACATTTCCCATTTCCTCTATTCATCGACTCTCCAACTTCAGACTAAGACCATCCTATTTAAACCAAGTCATTTTTAAAAACAGTTGCCCAAGTCCTACCCCTAAGAAATTACAATTCAGTATATCAAAAGAAGAGCTAAAGAATCTGCATTTTTAGTAAAACCCCCAGGAGAGTCTGACCAGAAGAGTCCACAATCCTCACCTTCAGAAAAACTGCCCAGTCCGAAAGCTATATAATGTTACAATCCAGTGTTACTCAAATTAAAAACAACAAATAAAAAGAATATATAAATTAAAAAAAAAGAAAAACTGGCCAGGTGGGTCCAACCCCATCCTCGAGTCCCCCTACACACACCCTGCCTCCTGCAGGCACCGAGTTACAGGTGTTAAAGCTGCCAAAAGGTAAAGAAACAAATTTCAGCTGCTAACAGCTTCAGATGGTCCTCCCTCTCAAGACTGTTAAAAAATTTTAAATGCCCATAGATGCCTAAAAAGTCTTTAAAGCCCAAAAGAATAAAGCTATACTGAAAGGCAGGGTGGCTATACAGATACAGGGAGTCCTTTCTGGGCTTTACAAGCATGCCATGCAATTCTGCGTTACAGTAACAGCTCTACCACTTACTACTACTATGACCTTGGACAAATTATTTAATTTTTTAACTAAGTCTCACTTTCTTCATTTATAGCATGAAGATAATAACATCCCCAGTTCATAGGGTTGCTGTGAGAAATAAAGAAAATAAGCAACATAAACTGCTTAGCATAGTGCTTAGGACCTAAAAAAGTAATAAAAATTAGTTCAGTGATTACTATATTATAATGTGGATTATCTTACATTCTTTTCCTTATCTGATTTTTTCCAAGGTTTACAAGAGAGATATTGCTATCCCCATTTTTACGGATGGGCAAAGGTTAAGTTCAAGACGTAAATCTCAAAAATGGCAAAGCCAGAATTCCACTAGATCTGTCCAGATCTGTCCTGCTCCACGCTCTAGCACTGCAGGGAAGGAAGATGCTCCTTTGGCCCCTCCAGTCTCACGTCCGCCCTGAGCACTGAGGCTCCCAGCACATGTCTGGGGAATGAGGCAGTGACTGAATAGGCAGGTCCTCAAGGGTGAATATACACTTCTAGATCCACTACTGTACCTATCACTGCACCTTACTCAACGCATTTAAAAGGATACTTGTGGGATTTAAATCAGTGGAATATGAGAAATAAACTCAAGGACTTATCTGCCTATTAACATGCAAAAAAGGGAAGAGTAATTGTTTTCCATTCTGCAGTTCTACTCACTAATTTAATTAAAAGATAAATTCTATTCATTCAATATTTATTGAGCACCTAACTCTGGGGCAGGCTCAGTACTAGGTGCCTGGGATGCATGTGAAGAGCAGAGAGAAGGTATCAGCCTTGCCTACGTTACCCATCAAAGTGAGGATTCACACACAACAAATAATTTCAAGCACCACGAGCAACATGAAGGAGAAGTGCAGGATACTATGGAAATCTATGGCAAGGGTACCTCCTCGACTCTGCAAAGGGGCCTGGAAATTTTCCCTGAAGTAACATTTAGCTGAGATCTGAGGATGACAAAGTGGAGAGTGACCATTTTCTAAGCAGAGACACGTCATGTAAAAGACAATGCAGCAGAAAGGACCCAAGAATGTAGAGGAACTCAGGAAGAAGAAACCAGTGACTGGAACAGAGAATAAGGTGAGAGGGGCTTGGCAGGAGGCTGGAGAAGGGACAGACACAAGATTACACAGGACTTGTAGACCACGTTGATCAATTTGGGATGGTACCTTAAGTACAACGGAAATCATTCAAAGGATTGAAAAAAGGGGTACTACAATCCAACTTGGATTTTCAAAAGAACACTCTGGCACCTGGGTGGAGACAGGGGGCGGGGTGTACAAGCAGGGATAGGAGTCAGAAAATCCCTCCAAGCAGTCTGGGCTCAAGCAGTTGTGGCTTGGACTGGAGTGGTGGCTGCAAAGAGTGATTTGAACAGAATGGAAATTTATTTGAGAATAGAACCAGTAGGTTTGGATTTAATATGGAGTAAAAGAAGAAGGAGGTGTCAAAAATTACCTTTAAGGGAAAAAAACTGGTAACTTTACAGTGGACAGACCTGGGAAACACTACCTCAGCCAGGTGATCAAGGTCAACATCATCAGTGATAAGTCATGTTGACAGCAGGGACCCGTAATGTGATGTGATAAAAAGGGCGCTGCACCTCTGCAGTCATCCTTCCCAAAAGCCATAACCTCAGTCTAATCGTAAGAAATACAAGAGACAAACCCAAATTGAAGGACATCATACAAAATACCTGATCTGTCAAGGTCAACAAAAACAAGGAAAGTCTGAGAAACTGTCACAGTCCAGAGAAGCCTAAGGAGACGTGATGGCTAAATGTAATGTGGCGTCCTGGACAGAGTCCCAGAACAGAAAAGGACATTAGGGGAACACTAAGGAAATCCTAATGATGTGTGGAGTTTAGTTTATAATAATGTATCAATACTGGTTGATTGGTTGGGAAAAATGTTCCATATTAATGTTAATAGGGGAAACAAGGTGTAGAGAACATCAGAACGCTCTGTAATATTCTTGCAACTTTTCTGTGAATCTAAAACTATTCTAAATGTAAAAGTTTATTTTAAAACTGACCCTCAGGCCTGACTCAAGCGTCCCCATCCCAGAGGCCAAGAGGAAAGGTGCAGTCAACTTACTTGGATATGTCTGAGAAATCAAATAAAATAAGCACTGAAAAATGCTCCTTATATTTAACAACTTTGAGATCACTTCTGAGCCAAGAAAGGAGTTTCAGCAGAATAATGGAAGCTAAATCCAGATTAAAGAGTCTGAATAAGAGGTGAAAAATTAGGGGGAAAAAAACAACAACTACAAGAAGTTTGGCTTTCGGATTTGTACACCTAAGTTCACAGCAACATTACTCACAATACCCAAAAGTGGAAGCAACCCAGGTGTCTCTTGATGGATGAATGGATAAACAGGCTGGTATATACATAATGGAGTATTATTCAGCCTTAAAAAAGGAAGGACATTCTGACACATGCTACAACGTGGATGAACTTTGAGGACATTATGCTAAGTGAAATAAGCCAGTCACAAAAAGACAAATACTGTATGATTCCACTGATATGAGTTACTGAGAGTAGTCAAACTCATGGAGACAGAAAGTAGAATGGAGGGTGCCGGGGGCTGGGGGGAGGAAGGAATAGGGAGTATTATTTAATGGATACAGAGTTTCAGTTTTGCAAGATGAAAAGAGTTTGGGAGATGGACGGTGGTCAGAGTTGCACAACAATGTGAATTAACTTAATGTCAAAGAACTGTATATTTAAAAACGGTTAAGATGGTAAATTTTATGTTATGTATATTTTATCACAATTAAAAATTTTAAGAAAGAAGTCTGGCTCTCAGAACATTAAATCCATATCAAGCTATAATGACCTAGAATGAAAACTATTTGAAGCTGGACAACTGTAACCAAGACTAGCACTTCCCAAACACTTCCCTAATGATGTGTGACACAAGACACACGGATTAAAGATGCTGACCCCCTCACACTCTGCAAGGGGGCCTGAGTCACCCAGACCCCTAACCAGTGGTCTCTGACCTCAAGAGCACTCTTCCATTAACCCAGTATGCCCTATAAATATTTTTATTTTTGATGGGTTCTAAAATGTGAGAAAAGCTGGCAAGCAACAGCTAGAGAACAAAGATTAGAGATTATTTCAATTCCATTTTCAGTGGCAAGAAAAGTTGCTTTATTGTGACCTCAACTTACAGAAACTAGCAACGAATCATTTAGAGAAACAAATGAATGTCTACTACAAAGTCACAGTCCACTTCTGATAGATCTTTAAGAACAGAACAAGAGCAACAATTCTCTCTTCATGATACGCTAGATTGACAAAAACTATAATCAGCATGTAAGGAAAAAAAGGAAAAAACACCGTGGTACTGATGTAGGCACAGAATAAACAGATCAATGAACAGAGAGCATCCGGACAAAGAACCACATGTTCATAGAAATTTAGCACAAGGTAAAGGTAACATTTCAAATCAGTAGGAAAGGATCAGTGATTCAATAATAAGCATCTACTTAGGGGGAAAAATGAAATCAGAGCTCTATCTCACCTTACCCATATACAAAAACTGGTTATCTCTATTAAATATCTAAGGATAAAAATTCAAAACAAAGAAGAAAATCTATGGAGAATACTTAATCACTGGAGTGAGGAAGACTCTCCTAGGTATATTATCAAGGCCAGAAAGATTCAGAGTTTGCATGACGCACAGGACTGCCATGAAGACGTAATGACTTCAGAAAATTAAGACTGAAACATTTAAATCAGAAAGAAAAAGGATGAGGAACCTACTAGAAAAAAGAGCAAAAGAATGAACAGACTATTCAAAAAAGTAACACAAGCAGCCAAAACATGCAAAATCTCAGGAATATACAATGCAAATTAAAAGGAGACATGACTTTTTCACCTACTGGATTGAGAAAGATTTTAAAAACTGTAATACCTAGTGTTGGTCAGAGTTTGGGGAAATGGACGCACTCATATTCGGCTATTGAGAGCACAAACTGTTACCTTTCTAGAGGGCACATGACACATGTTTACACTCATGGAGAAGCAACTCTATTGGTGGGCCTCTCTCCTAAGAAAATACCAGAGAAGTGTGCAAAAATATGTGAATGAGAATGTTAAGGGCTTCACTGATTATAAGAGCAGAACACTGAGACAATCAATAATGGACTGGTTTACAATTTTTATAGAACAGCCATGCTCTCTGCAGCTACGTATATCCTCCTCCACATCCATGTACTGGTGTGGAAAATGCCCACGACAGATTGGGGCACAGGGAGAAAACCGGTTAGGGAAGAGGTACATGTGACTCCTCGTGTGTTGGGGGGGTGGGGAGTGGGAGGAGGACTGTACACTCACACACACATATATATACACATACAGATATATACACACACATACACACAACTTACATATGCACTTTAAAGTCCTGAGAAGGATATAAATCAAATCATTGACAATGGTTATCTCCTAGGGCGTACAGGTTTTCTTAAAAGTTTCAATGTTTAATCTCTATACGCCTTCATTAGCATTTTTCCAATGACCATTTATTACTTTTATAATTAAATATGTTTATATACTTTTATAATAAAAAATATAATAAAGCGATTTCTATGGAAGGTATAGATTACCTAGTGCAAAATGGATGTGGGTCTTTCTGTATGCTCCCTCTTCCTCTTTAGTATGTGAAGTCCTTCAAATATAAGACAAGTTTCAGCTATGACTGAACAGTCTTAAAACATCTGCACAAAGGAACACCCCATACTTAGCAGTCAGAAGTTAGATCTTCTTAAGCTATGACAAAGTTATATATGGCACTGGAACCCTCAAATAAAAAGCATAAGATTCAGCAAATAAAGGGTAATCTTCTCCAAGCATGCCTAAATTAGAAGGGGTTATGGCCTGTCAACAGGATTTCAAGCAAACAAGATCATCATGAGGCTAAACTGAGGAAAGGCCACAAGAAACACTCACTACAGGATCAGTCCAATTAACTTACGAGAAGAGGAAGTGCAAGGAGTACAACTTTAACCTGAATACACAGCCATTGCAGTGAACCCCAGCTCAACTGGTTCAATTGGCATAAAACCACCAATACACACACACCACTCTAAGGCAGTATAACGCTTAAACCAAGAGCAAGACCGGTTGTAAAAGAACTTCAATACATAAATCAAGATATATCCCAATTGATTTTAAAATTACTAAAAGCAGTCACCTCTCAATTGGGTAATGCCCTGAAGGATAAGTAGATCTGTAAATCATATTAATACAATTGAGAAACATACAGGGAATAAAACTAATGCCATGAAACAAAGCTAACTCAAAGAATTCAAAACATAATTGAATAGTTAAATCCTTTAAAAGCAAATATAATTGTAATTTGAATTGGGGATATCAGCACTAATATCCCTACAATATGTCTTCATCCACAACTGATCTCATTTTGGTCCCTCAGTGGGAGATAAGAGAAAATACAGATTGGTGTCTGACTCCAGTTCCTGGCACAGAGCTCCTAAAACCCCTGTAAATTCCTAAGTGATAAGAGCACTAGGAGCATCTTTAGTTCTAACCAGAGGACTCTGAACAGACTCCTGAATGGCTCCTGGATGGGGGCTGGTCACCAGAAAGACCAAGCCATGATGAGAAGCTTGGAATTTTCAGCCCCACCCCCTCTCCCATTTCTCTAGAGGGGAGCGGGACTGGAAATGGCACTAATAATTGATCATAAGGAAGCCTCCATCAAATCTCAAGAGTACGAGGTTCAGAAAGCTTCCAAGCTGGCGAACACATCCACACAGGGAGGCTGACGCACCCCAACTCCAAGGGGACAGAAGCTCCTGTGTCGGGACCCTCCCAGCCCTCGCCCTTTGTACCTCTTCATCTCGGTAATCATCTGTATCCTTTATCGTATCCCTTAACAAACTGGTAAAGATAAGTAAGTGTTTCCCTGAGTTCTGTGAGCCACTCTAGCAAATTAATTGAACCTGAGGAACGGGTCATGGGAACCCCAGATTTACAGCCAATCAGTCAGAAGCACCAGTGACAACCTGGACTTGCAATTGGCATCTGAAGGAGGTGGGGGGCACACATCTTGTGGATTGAGCCCTTAATTTGTGGGATCTGATGCTATCTCCAGGTAGATAGTGTCAGAATTGAGTTAAATTGTAGGACACCCAGCCGATGTCGCACAGAATTGCTTGGTGAGGGAAAACCCCCACATATCTGGTATTAAAAGTGTTGTGAGTGTGGGAGTGGTGTGAGAGTAAAGGAGAAACACAGGAGGAGAACTGAGTCTTTCCAACACACTTGGATTCCACAATTCATTCCTTCCCATTCCTGGGATCCTGTACCATTAATTCAGTCATACAATTATTTACTGAGCACCTACTACTGCCAGGCACCATTCCAAACTCCGGGGATATAGCAGCAAATAAAACAAAAGTTGCTGTATCCGCCCTGCTGTATCTTGCATTCCAGTGGCATAAGATGCATCAATGCCACCCACCACTTAAAACTATATCCCACTGTCCACCCCCATCTCAGCTCCCATCTCTCCTAATAGGCTCTATTTTCTTCTCTTTTTATAATGCACTTAGCACCTTACTTTATTTTCAGTCTCCCCTTTAAAATGTAAGCTCGCTGAAGACAGGCATGGTTCTTATGTTTTGTGTACTCCGAGAGCTTAGAATACTGCCCAGCATACAGACACTCAAATATTTGTGGACCTAATGACTGCCTTCTCTTCTCACTATGGTCTCTCTTCCTAAGAGAAGTCACTCACATCCACCCTATCTGTAAAACAAAACAATGTGCTCTTTTCTACACCCCTACCCCAGCTTTCCCCTCTATAGCCAAGCTTCTTTCAAGAAGTTGCAGAGCGGCTGTAGTTTGCACTGCTCCTGACACACTCTACCTAATCCTACCCTCCAGCCACCTCATGCTTCTCTCACTTGTCAGATGTGCCAGGCTTTTCTCCACTGGAAAGCCTTCCCACAGGCTTCCTTCTGTCTAGAACACTTTTCTCTCTGGTCACTGATCTCATCAAGCTAACTCCTAAACCACAGGTTCTAAAAATATCACTTCCTAAGACAGACTTTCTCTGGCTTCTGATCTACAGGAGATCCTCCTCTCTCGTAGCAGCCTGTATTTTTCCTTCATAACACTTTATACGATTTTGTAAGTATCTACCTAATCTTATGATTATCTGCTTCATGGCCGTTTCCCTTCGAAGGCAAACTGTCTTGATCACCACTACATAAATCCCCAGGGACCAGAACAGTGCCTGAAAGAAGGAGCTCACTAGTATCTACCTAATCTTATGATTATCTGCTTCATGGCCGTTTCCCTTCAAAGGCAAACTGTCTTGATCACCACTACATAAATCCCCAGGGACCAGAACAGTGCCTGAAAGAAGGAGCTCAACTGACCAACTCAATGGCTGGCTGTCTCACTAGCAAAGGCAAGTTCAATATTTATTTTGTCCACTCTTCTGTATCTGATGACAAACACACTGTCTGGCACTGAGAGAATGTTTAACAACACTTACCAAATAAATGCTGAATAAATACAAAGAAAGGGGGTGGGGACACCACAATCCTATGTGCCAGGGAGAAAAAAAACACTGGTACCATCTTGGCATCTTGATATATACAACCTTCTAAACGTTTTTACTTAAGTGTGTTTTTCTATAGCGTCCAGCTCCTGCAACCCAGGTGGCTTGTCCAGCATCCAACTACTGCAGCACATGCAGTTTCCCCAGCATTCAGCTCCTGCAGCGCATGCTTCTCAGGTCTCCTGGAGACCGCAGCACACAGAGGCCAGCAACACCCAGCAGCCAGCAGCTTGCCCCAGCAACCTGACCTCAGGTGGTTTTAGAGCAGGGTGCCTCTAGTGAGACATCTCCCCACGAAGAGCTTTTCTACAGCACATGAGAGAGTGACTTATGGCAAGTTCCAGAAGGCAGATTTCCATCAAGATGCACCAGCATGACATCACAGCGACTTCTCTCCATCATGCAGCCCTCAGGACAAGGTCTGGGTCTCAGTCCTGGGGGCAGTGGGGTCTCTTCCTTAGGGGCTTTATCTCAGCCCTAGAGACAGCAGCTGCTCTGTATATTTGCTATTCTTATAATTTTTAGAGTTTTCTTCACTTTTTACTAGCCAATATCTCATTATTTCAATACCCTGTCATAGTTAAAAATTCTTCATATTAAACTTTTTCTTTCAATTTACTGTTTGGTTTTTCTCTCCTGACGGGATCCAGACTGACACAGATTTGGAATTAATTTCTGTTTGTGGTGTAAGGTAGGGGTCACAATTCTTTTTTTCCACATGAATATTAATTAACCAAACACGATTTATTAATAAGACTGTTCTTTCTCTACTATTCTGCAGTGCCTCCTGTGTAATAAATCAAGTGTCCAGGAAACAGTGGGTCTGTGCCTGGACTTTTTTGGTCAGTTGGTCTACCTGTCTAGCCTTTTACTAAAACCATCTTCTTTTAATTACTACAGCCGTAAAATAAGCCTTGTTATCTAGTAGAGTAAGTCTGCTCAGTTTGTCGTTCTTCAAAATTATTTGGGCTATTGCTGGCTGTTTACATTTCCCTGTACAGTTTGTCAAGTTCCACCAAAAAAAAGAAAAAGTCTGCTGGCATTTTGATTGGTATTATACCAACGGCATAGACGAATTTGGGAAAATTGACATCTTACAGTACTGAGTATTCTAATCTATGAACACGGTACATCCTTCTATTTATTTAGGTCTTTACCTTGTTGATAATGTTTATTGTTTTCTCTATAAATGCCTTGCATTTCTTTAGATTTATTCTGAAAAATCTGTTTATGCTATTGTAAATAATATCTTTATTACATTTTCTGTTTGTTGTTGGTATACAAAATTGCAATTCTATCCAGAGTTACCTTGAATCTTGCCACCTTATTTACTAATTGTAATAAGTTATAAGGAAATTTTTTGGATTTTCTACATATATAATCACGTCATCTACAAAAATCATAGTTTTATTCTTTCCTTTCTGATCCTTGTACCTTTTATTTTTCTTGTCTTATTGAACTAACTAGGACCTCTAATAAAACAATAAACAGAAGTGATAATGGTGAAATAACTTATTTCTTTCCCAGTCTCAGGAGGAAAACTTTCAACAGTTCACCATTAAACATGATGTTTGCTATAAGATTTTTCTAAGTAATTTCTATCAAATTAAGGAAGTTACCTTTTACTCATAATATGCTAGGGATTTCATTGTGAACGGATGCTGAATTTTATCAAAGGCAATTTTTGCATCTGTTGACATTATCACTTTATTTTTCTACTGTATCCTATTAATTTAGAGATTTATATTGATTGATTTTTCAAACAGTAACCCTATCTTTACAATAAGCCTTATACTGTGATTTAAATCTTTTGAAATTTGTCAACATTTGCTTTATAGATCAGCAATTTTGATAAATATTCCATGTGCATATGAAAAAAAAGTAGTCTATAGTTATAAGGAACAGTGTCCTATTTCCTACTTCATTTTATTCTATATTTCATTTTCAATATTTATTATTATTAATTAGTTCCCTCTTCTACTGTATCTATTCCACTGGCATACCCATTGAGATCTCCACTAGGTCAAGTTAATTAACTGTGTCATTGAGATCTTCTATATTTATACCAATTCTTTGTTTACTGTCTCAGTTAATAAAGTGTATTAAAATTCTCTTTTGTTAGTTTTGTCAATTTTTGTTTTATGTATTTTGAGGCCATGTTTTTGGGGCCTACAGATATAGGACTATTGAATTGAGTTTTTTATCATTATGAAATGTCTTTCTTTATCCCTAGTAAAGCTTTTCTGCCCTAAATTCTACTTTATTAATGTAGGCACAGCAGTTTTCTTTTGGGTAGCGTTTGAGTGATATATCCTTTTCTACCATTTTACTTTGTACTTGTATGCATCCTTATAAGCAGTACAGAGTTGTGATTCAGTTTGTTTTTTAATCTAATCCCTGTCTTTTAATTGAAAATTTCAGTTCATTTTTATTTAATATAATTTCTGGTATCTTGGATTTACATCTATCATCTTAGTTTTTGCTTCCTATTTTTCCTGCATGTTCTATATGTTTCTTTTTCTGTCTTCCTGCTTTCTTTTGGATTAATCAAGCTTTACCTGACTCCTTCTCCTTGTCCTCCATATTTTCTCTCTATTAGTTTGATAGGTATATATTCCTTTAATAAATATCCTAGATGGGGCTGGCCCCATGGCCGAGTGGTTAAGTTCATGTGCTCTAGCTTCGGCAGCCCAGGGTTTCGCCAGTTCAGATCCTGGGCGCAGACCTAGCACCACTCATCAGGCCATGCTGAGACAGCATCCCACATACACACTAGAAGGACCTACAACTATCATATACAACCATGTACTGGGGGGGCTTTGGGGAGAAGAAGAAAAAAAAAGATTGCAACACATGTTAGCTCAGGTGCCAATGTTAAAAATAAATAAATGAATAAATAAATATCCTAAAGATTACAACATGCATCCTTGACTTATCAAAGTCTTAGGTAAATTAATATTTTTTACCACTTCCTGGACAATGCAAAGACCTCAGGATAATAACTTTATTTACATCCCCACAACTTATATGCTGTTACTATATTTTTTAATTCCATATATATTTTAAACCACACAAGACATTATTATTGTTGTTTTATACATCGATATTTGCATTTACCCTCTCTTTGGTCATCACTTTTTCCTGCACCTTAAAGCTACCATATCCAAGATCATTTCCCTTCTGCCCAAAGAAGAATCTTTATTATTACTTCTTTTAGCGCAGGCCTAGCGTGTGATTAATTCTTTCCATTTTTGGTGATCTAAAAAGGTGATATTTGTTTTCACTTTTGAAGGATTTTTTGCTGGATATTAGAATCTAATCTGGCTGTTTATCTTCTTGTTTACATTTTGAAAATACCATTCCACCACTGTCTTCTGACTTCCACTGTTTCTATTGAGAAATTAGCTGTCAGTCTTATTGCTCTTTTAAATGTAATTTTTCCCTGGCTACCTTTAAGATTTCCTCATTATCTTTGGTTTTCAGCAACATTATGTTTAAGTGAGATTTTATTTGAATTTATCTACCTGGTTTGGAGTCTACAAATCTGTGAATTGAAGCTTTTGTGTGTGATAGACAATTCTCAGGCATTATTTCTCTAAATACTGTTTCTGCACTGTCCCTCATTCCTTTCCTACTGGGATTTCAATTACTCATGTTAAACATTTTCACTGAATTTCATGTCTCACAATCTTTTATGTATTTCCCTTTGTTTTTCTCTCCATATTTTATCATTCTGAATATTTATTTTCAATTTATTACTACTAATCTACTGTTAAACCCATTTGTTGCAATCTTAATATCAATTAATTAAGCTACAGTCCTTCAATTCTAGAATTTACATTTGGTTCTTTTTTTTTTTAGTTCCAGTTCCCTGATTCTTAATTTTGTTTTTTATTTCTTTAAACATATATAGTACCTTTTGCTAAAAACTTCATTATCTGGATCCCTGTGGATCCACTTGCATAGTCTGTTGTTTCTCTTGATTTTCAGGTAAATTGTCTTACATTCTCATCTGGAAGGTAAGTACCAGACATCAGAAATAAATGCAGAGATCACCTGCAGCTCTGGGTAATGTTATCTTTCTTCCAGAAAGGATTTACATTTGCTTCTGTCAAGATCACCCTGATACAACTGAGGATTGAGAGAATGTGAAGTCAGACTTCAGCACTTGTAAGAGACTATTATTCCTAGGATACAGGCCTTTGGGACCTCTACTCAAAGCCTAAGGGGTTTTCCAGGGCCCCTCCTCTCTGACCAATACCAAAGTTCAATTCTTGTCCCCCACCCTCCAGTCCCTCGAATCTATCAAAATTCTGCTCAGTTTTCCAGCTTCTCACTTGCCTGCCTCTTCTTGAATCAGCAAATCCCTCTAGGGCAGAGACGGATGCAAATCTGATCTCACATCTGTGAGCTTCCCTACTCTCCCAGATCTCAGCCACAGAAATCTTCACTGTTTCGTTAGCCCTCCATTACCTTCACACAAATTTTGTTTTAACTTTTGTCCAGTTTTTCTACTTGCAGGAAAGAGGGCCCACCCACTTAGTCTACCATTGACAAACATTGTCCCCAATCCCATATTTTCTATCTTTGTGGATTTATACAGTAGTCCCCCTTTATCCAAGAGGGATACATTCCAAGAGCCCAAGTGGATGCCTGAAATCACAGATAGTACCAAACCCAATATATACTATGGGTTTTTTCCTATACATATATACCTATGATAAAGTTTAATTAATACATTAGGCACAGTAAGAGACTGACAACAACTTCTCTTTCACATAAGTGAATTGCCAGCATCACTACTCTAGCACTTTGGGGCCATTATTAAGTAAAGTAAGGGTGACCTGAACACAAGCACTGCAATACCACAACAGTTGATCTGATAACCAAGATGGCTACTAAGTGACTAATGGGCGGGTAACGTATACAGTAGAACAACACAAGATTTCATCATGCTACTCAGAACAGCATGCAATTTAAAATCTATGAATTGTTTATTTTTGGAATTTTCCATTTAATCTTTTCAGACCATAGCTGACCACAGGTAACTGAAACTGCAGAAAGTGAAACTGCAGATAAGGGGGGTACTACTATATCTTTTGTGATTCCTTTCTGTCATTTTACCAAAATTTTGGAAGGAAGTGGAGATAAATACATTTTACAGTTACTCATCACTCCTTAACCAGAAATCTCCAGTTACTCATTTTATTGATAGATCTTTTATATATTAGGGATATTAAACTTATGTCTGTCAAATATGTGACAATTACTTCTCCCAGTTTTCCATTTACATTTTAATTTTATAGTATTTTTAGCACACAGAAATGGTGAATTTATACGCAATCCAATTTATCAGCCTTTTCCTTTCTAATTTCGGTGTCATGATAAGAACACTGAATCTATGTAAATGTAGGCCTGTATTGTCTTCTAGTATTTTTATTGTTTCCACTTTTTACATTTAATTTTTAGATTTATTTTGGCATAAGGTATGAAAGAGAGACCTAATCTTATTTTTTTAATTGATAAGCCAACTGTCCCAAATACATTTAAATAAACAACCTTCCACTTCCTCCTCTACACAGTACCTTAATCACAAATAAATCAAAAAATATTTTCTTCACATTTCTTTAATTTTACTTTGCAATCTGACACTGCTGATCCCTACTGTTCATTCTCCTTGCTACTCTGTCCTCTCTGTTTCTGTAACCCTCCCAGTTCTATTCCTCTCCAATTATTCCTTCTGAGTCTCCTTCATAAGCTCAATTTCCTTACTATTTCTTTCATCCCTTCTCATTTTTCAGAGAGGATGGTAGAAATGGTTCATTTTCAGAACCTCTCTCTTTTCTCATTCTCCCTACTCTCTTTGGGAAATTTCACCTGTACTGTCATTTCTTCTTGCTCTCTCAAGTTCCCAGATCTATATCCAATTACCTTCTAGGATCTCCACTTAAACATTCCACAGATGCTCTAAGCTCAACTATACAAACATAGGTTCAGTGTCACCTGAGATCCGCTCTTCCTTCTGTATTTCCTTATCTACAGTACCACTGCCACTCAAGCCAGAATTTCAGTAATTCTTCCTCTCCTTCACCATCACATGTTAGAGGTCATGATAAATCCTACTGATTCTAGCTCGCTGGTCAGACCCTTCTCTAGTGACACAGCCTAAAAACCGGTCTTAATTATCTCTGGTTTGGATTCCTCCCCAGATTCTCAACTTCCCTCCAAACCATTCTCTAAAGTGCCCACAGAGTGACGCGTAAAATGAAAATCTGTGCATTCTACTTTTCTGAGTAAAATCTTTCCATTGATCTCTATCACTTACGAGGTAAAAATGTAAACCCAGCATGGCATACAAGGCCTGCTGTGAGCTGGCTGCTGTCTATCTCTCTAACCTTAACTCATCCATCTCTCTCCTTAAGCCCTAAGCCAGCCAGACCTAATTACCCAAACAAGTTAAACTACTGCCTTCTTCTGGTCCTTTGCACATGTAGTTCCTTCAGCCTGGAAAGACTTCGTGCTAATTCTCTTTGCCTTGCAAACTCCTAATCATCTTCAAAATACAGCTTTAGCTGTGATTTTTTTATCAAACATCCACCATTTATATGCCTCAAATTTATCTCGTACATATCAACTTCATAATTCCATTATATCCCTTTTCATATCATATTGCAATTATCTTTTTCTGTCTGTCTTCCCTATATGACTGTGACCACCTCTTATTTACTTCCCAATGGCCAGGCTTACCTCAGGGCCAGTAGGCACTCAAAATAATTACTGAACAAAAAGATTAACAGACACAATGCTTAATTAACAAACTAGTTTATAAAAATTATCAAAAATGTATTTCTTAATGGAAAACTATAGTGACATTTGACTCAAATCATAAATCCCTAGAATCTCATTATGTAACAAACGTATCTCTGAAGTCTTACAAATAGTTTAGAGGCACTGTAAGTAATACAAAGAGCTTTATATTATAAACTTAACCCATGTATAAATAATATGTTTGGGGGCTCCTGTTAGTTAAGGAGTTAAATCACCTCATTCAAAAAAACATGCTATATATGTTCTACACCAAGAGAAGAAGCTAAAAGTCTACATAACTACAGCCAAAATTTTTCTAATTTTGAATGCAAATAGTACAAGATACTCTTTGTTTTTGAACTTTTGTAAAAACCTTCACATTCATTTCCTAACTGTGGTACAACTAGAGCCCCAGGCAGGAAAGCTGCCTATCTTTTTTCATGTGGGCAATTGCTTCCTCATTACAAAGAGAATAAAAAGAGCCATAACAAACATTCAAATGAAAAGTGGCTCCATGTAAATGGAGAGTAGATAAGAGTATTTTCCAATAAGTTTTAGATCATGATAATGTTTTGATTTCTCAGATTATCAAAATAGATTTGATATGAAAGTTTTAATGAATCTGTAAAGTCTACTTTTAAGTATAAAAAAATCTTAGTTCAAATTTTAAAATCAAATATATATAGTGAAAAGTGATAGAAATATCCCATTATCTATTTTCAAAACTTACTTATGGACCTGCCAGGAGACGTGGAGACCTTGTGAACAAACGGATCCCGGTCTCTACCTCTAGCTTCCCTAGGAATAACAGTTCAGAGTAACAGAGATACCAGGTGATGGAAGCAATCACTACCCTGAAACGTCTAGCTCTCAAGGAGTATTTAAATCATCCATGTTAACATGTTCTAATCATTAAAAGCTAGAAAACAAAGACTATAGCATCCTGCGCCCCTAGAACTTTGTAAACCACACTAATTTCACTGTCTACACAATGAAGCGCGAATTCATGTCTTTTGTGTGTTTTGCAATATGGATTTACAGAAGACTGCATGATAACAAAGCAAACTCTTGTGGAAGCCCCACTCATAACAAAGAAGAAAGTGTTCCGACATCCAAATTTCCTTTTCACAACCCCTCCTCCCCCAAAGGGAAGCGACAAATAGAAATGGCAAGCAATAGGATATATTGGAGCATATGAGGAAGACATTTGGTGTAAACCTAATTCGGCCTGACTGTTTTTTCCAAAAAGGGGCTGACTGTGGCCATTGGGCACGCGTTGTATATCTGCTTGAAACATTTCCTATGGCAAGAACAAATGTCCTTAAGATAAAGGTGCAACTTTCCCCCACATTGGCATTTCCTTAGGGATAAGCATCTTTCCTTAGGCTAGGAACTGATTGCTGTGCTCACCTGTGACCACCCAGCCCAAGACAACAGACCTGCCACCCTGCTGTGTTCAGCCAGACAGGAGACCTACCTGCTGTGTCCATCAATCGGTGTGCCAACAGAGCAGTCTCGCGACTACTGTAAAAGGGACATTTCAATCATATGTAAAACATCCTGTTTGGGGGTATATAACCACTCTGTGCACCCCACTTCTTCGGTGCCCTTTCTTCCTTTGGGAAGAAAGGCCCCAGGCCACGGTCCTCACATTTTAGCTCAGAATAAACTCTCCCAAATTTTCATTTATAGATCGGTTATGGATTATTTTCGTCGACAGAACCAAGATCCTGACTTTTGTACTAATCATTTCCTTGTTTTTCTTTAGCATTTTCAATCTGTGGCAGTTATGTTTAAATAACAGCTTTACTGAGAAAAAATTCACATACCATAAAGAGTACTTTTAGGATATTCACAGAGTTATGTAACCTTGTAGCTGGGGCCATGTTTACCCCTATCGATGTGGTTAAGGTGGGATTTCCCAGGATCCCCTTCCCTGAGTCTGCCCAAGATTTAAAAGGTGGAAGTGGAACAGCCTCCAGTCTCTGAAGAGTTGTGGAGTTAGAGGTAGTGAAAGATAAAAACCAAAGTGTCAGAGAGTTCCAGCTTATCTACATATCCTCTTCCAAACTAGCTTTGTTCCCCAATTGCTGGCCCTGTTGACTGTGAAAGATGACACTAGTGGAGTCATATTAAAATAGAGCCAGAGCAGCCATTTCAGAGGGAATGCTTTGCATGTCTTGTTTTATCTTCCAAACTGGACCAAACCACCAACACTCCAAGAAGTCACTAAGAACAAGAATATACTATCTGTGAGAACTGATGGAACTGGACCTTGCTGATGACCAGACTGCTAACCAATCAATGAAGTACAAGTCTAGTCTTTGCCCTGGTGACCAACCAAATCTCAAGCCAATCTACGAACTACAAACGTAGCCTTATCTTATCTAGCACCAATGAACTCTTCTTTAATACAACCCATCTCATCTTTTTTCCCACAAAAACTCTGAACCCAACTCCTGTAATCGGGACACAATCTGGATTTCTACCTGAATCTGTGCTCCCCGAATTGCAATTCTTTGATCCCAAATAAACACTTTGCCTCTCAAACTGGTTCCTGTTTTTGTACATTGACATTGTCACTGACAAAGCCCCAGGAACTCAATGGTGGACCAGAAAGCATTTTCCAAATTGTTTTTTTCTTTTTTCATGTTAAGCAGGTGCTTAACATCACCAACCACCCTGAACCAGACCAAGCCTCATGCAAGAGCCATGCCTATGACCTTTGCCTTATTTTTACTGCTAAAATCTCCTCTCCAGGAGGAGCTTAGGCCTTATTACCATAACCTGCAGTGTACTGGAAGCATGTTTTCCAGCTGAGCCTGTGCAAGCAAACAGCCACCTCTCCCTTTTGAATATTCATTCCCCACCTGAAATAAAAGGTCCCTGCTTCCCTTTGTTCAGGGATGCCATGACTTTGGAAATGATTCTATGTGGTCTCCTATTAGCTGCAAACATATCTTAATTTGTGTGACAACTATCTCTGGTGGAGAGTGTGATTTACCTCGCCAAGAAGCAAACCCACTTTTGGTTTGCTAACAACATGAGCAAGAGAAGACTCCCTCAGGGCGGCCCGTGGCCGAGTGGTTAAGTTTTTGCGCTCCGCTTTGGCGGCCCAGGGTTTCGCGGGTTCAGATCCTGGCCGTGGACATGGCACCACTCATCAAGCCATGCTGAGGCAGCATCCCACGTGCCACAACCAGAAGGACCCACAATTTAAAAAAATATATACAACTATGTAAACGGGGGCTTTGGGGAGAAAAAGGAAAAAAATTAAATCTTCAAAAAAGAAAAAGACTCCCTCTCCCCAGCTCTTGACCCCCAACCCCCACTCAAGCCTTCGACTACCACTAGCTGCTGGGCAGCAGACCTAAGAAAGTGGTAGCCAGGCAGAGGTGACAGCTTTTCCCAGATTCCTTTGTGGTCCCCCTCTAGCAGCTAGCTGTTCACGCCTGGCATCGCAGACCCCCTGCAGACTGCCTGAGCCACCCACGCCAGTGCTTCAGGGGGTGGTTCCTGACTCTTCTCTGACTCTAATTTTTCCTCTGGGCTTTACTTGTTTCAGCTTCTCCCACAGTTGTATATGGTCTTATTGCTGTAATAAATAAATCCCTTATTCCATAATACTCATAGTTGTTCTGCTTCCCTGACTAAATCTTGACCCATATATACTAGCTAGTTCTATTTCCCCGAACGACAGTTTAGCATTGACTGGTGTTGAACTCTACAAAAACAGAATCAAAACTGTATTTTGTGAGATTCCTCCAAGCTGTTGCGTGTAGCTGTATTGTGCTCATTTCTCACTGCTCTTTAATAATCTATTTCCTACTATATACCATTTCAATGAACTTTTTATTGAAATATTATATACAGAGAAGACCACAAATCATAAGTGTATTTGTGTGTATCTATGTACATGTATCACACCCACAATCAAGAAATAGAACATTACCAGCACCCCCAGAAGCCTCACTAATATACCATGCCTACTCTCCAAAGGTGACTACTCCAGACTTCCAACCCATAAATTAATTTCTCCTGTTACTGAACTGTTATTGAACTTGTACCCAGAATCATACAATATATAAATTTGAGAGTCTGGTTTCTTTTATGCCAAATTATGTTTGTGAGAGTTATTCGTCTCTTGAATATAGCATCAGTTCATTCATTTTCATGGCTGTACAGTTTTACATTATATGAATATATCACAATTAATTTTTCCATTCTGTTGCTGGTGAGCATTTGTGATGTTTCTAGTTTTGAGGAATTTAGAATCACCCTCCTGAGAACATTCTTGTACATATTCTTTGGTACACATATGCACATATTTCTGTTGGGAATATATATGAGGAGTGGAACTGATGAGACACATGGAGTGTATGTCTTCCACTCTGACAGATAACTAGTTTTCCAACATTAATGTAGATACCCCTCAGCAGTGTATGAAAGCTCCCACTGCTCTGATCCTTGCCAGCACTTGACGCTATCTTTTCTAATTTAGTCGTTTGGGAGTATAACAGCATCTTGCTGTGGTTTTACTTTACGTTTTCCTGATGAGTGATGAGGTTGAGCACCTTTTCCTATGTCTATTAACCATCTGTGAAGTTCCTGTTCACGTTTCTTGCCCATTTTTCTGTTAGGTTTGTCTGTCTTTTTCTTACTGACTTGTAGGACTTCTCAAAATATTCTGATTATAGGCATCTGTTGACCAATCTCACTCAATGACTTGACTTTTCATTCACTTAACGGTGTATTTTGATAAAAAGAAGTTCTTTTAATGTAATTCAACAAATCAATCTTTTACTTTATATAAAGTTAGTGCTTTTTGTGTCTTATTTAATATATATTTACTACACATATGGCAAGTGAACTAACGCTTTGTAATGTATTATGTTAGGTGTGGTACCTGTTAACTCACTGAATCCTTCAAACCATCCCAAAAAAGTAAGTATGATAATCCTGGAGGCACAGAGTGCTGGAGGTGTGCTGAACAGGAGAAGTGGAAGCTGTCAGATCCAGCAATAACCTCATATTATAATCTTAGTGTTGCACATGAAGTTAGGTACACTAGTGTAAGAATACAGCTCCTACCAAGAATGCTCTGACAACCACACCTAATCCGTACCCATATATATAGAACACGCACAGAAATAAATGTAACATGCTTATAACTTTTACTCACATCCATATAACATTTCCAGCCCATATTTCAAAAATTAAAGAAGTCAATCTGACTAAAGATTAAATTGTATTTCCAATGCAATCTCATAAAAGAGTGAAAAGATACAGGGCTAAGCCATGAAGACTGGCATCAATTTACAGAAAATCACAGCATGTAATTCAGTGGCACAGATGAATAATGCAAACAAGTCAAACAGTAAGAAAGCCAAAAGTTAATCAACGGGTTTCGAGAAAAATATCTTGGTAAAAGTTAGAAAGCCAAGTGAGATTAATCTTCAATACACATTTGTGAAATATTTTTAAAGCCATACTGAATTTGTTGACACTGTGGGATTATGTGTCAGATAGGAGCAGTATAGTGAAAGAAATCTAGAAATGTACAATGATGATGATTATAATCACTCTCATACTAATAAGACTACCCTCAATGAAAACACTGAGAGACCATTAGTACCCAAATACCTAGTCTGACAACCCCCTACAGAGGTTTGAGCTACCCTCTCGATCATTTTTCCGGGTCTCTCCCTGACTAAACCAACAACATAAAGTTTTCTAACAAGTGAAGTTTCTCAGAAACTTCTTGTAAAATATGACATCTTTCCAAACTGGATGGCCAGTTTATCAGGACTGCTCGTTGTCACAGTGTTTTGGGATTAGGTGGGAAATGGAAGACATCTAAGAACCTTAAGGTATGACATAGAACAGTAGATAATTGAGAGAGAGAGACTATGGGAAGAAGAAAAAGTAATTTGTTACAAATAGGTGCTCTTTCATATTAGGATGAAATAATCAGAAAGGAAAAAAGGATAAAGAAGGCTACCAGAAAAAGAGAAATGGACAACCTCTGCCCTAAGAGATACCAGACTCTGAGTGTTATCCACTGCTTAAGAGTTCTAATCCAAATTCAGAAGTGTCAGTTGGTTCCAATGATCTGCGTTCTACTAACATAACCATCATTTACTAAAGCCCACTTGTCTATTACAAATGTCCCCTCCAGATTTCCTTTTGCTTACTTTTAGCCATAATTTGTTTAATTACAATGACGACTTCTTCTCAAAGTGTCAACAGCAGATTTAAGGCACTGATTCTCAACCCTGGCTGCACTTTAGAATCTCCTAGGGAGATTTTATAAATCCCACACCTGGGTCCCACCTCAGCGACCTCAGTTTAATTGGTCAGGGGCGGAGCCCAGGCCTCGGTATGTTTAAAAAGCTGTCCAGGTGATTCTAATATGCGGCCAGGGCTGAGAACCACCAACACAAAGCACACTAGACTGGAAGCGGGAGCGGGGACTGGTTTCTCCAAGCTTCTCAGTGAGGATGTTTTTACCATCTTGTACAGAATCACAGAATACTCACACACACACACTGTCACACCCAAAAAGTGCTCCCACTTGTTTATAAATACCCTTTAAACAGTCGGTACCAGCCCCATTTGAGAGCCACTGATCCAGAGAATGCGTGGATCTGGTCTGCACTAACTTGGTCTTCCACCTCCTGGCTACAGGTTTGCAGAGCTAGTCTGGTTTGGACTACGCAGTCATGTTCTAACCCTCCTTCCTAACACTCACTGTGGTAGCTGCCCCCGAAGGAGGCCGGAAGTCCAAGCAGGCAGAGTTGGCCCCACTCCCTGGCTTCAACCAGAGCATTTCCATATTTGTTTGGTTTACAGATTCAGGTTCCCCATAAGTTTATGTTAGAAAAAGATAGTTCAACTGCTATTAAATTGTTTTTTAAGTTTAAAAATTGCCAGACCTGCCAATCCAAAAGTACTAGGATTCAACTGAGACAGAGAGTTCCAAACTGCACGCCTCTGTCTTGTTCATCCTGTTTCTAACCTCAGCGCTTCACACACACCAGGAAATCTGTAAATGACTGGCAAATGAACAGAAGAAAGAAAAGTATGAAGGAGAAAATCTGAGAAAGTCATTTTCTCCCCCTTGTTTCAATCTACCACCTGGAAAACTCAGTGACATCTTGGAGACTGCAAAAAGAAGCAGACTCAGCTCCTGCACGTCATACACAGCTTGGCACATGGTGACCACAGGGCATTCTGTCTGTGAGGCATTTCTCTGGAGAGGCATGGAGAAATTTTCTTTCTTCTTTTAAGGATGCACACAAGTATAGATGTGTGGGGTAGAGCGTGGGGTGTGAGGAGGTTGACCAGGTCCCAAGATCCTGGCCACCTGTGTATACCCCCTCCCCTTGAGAGTGGGAGAAAGCTGTGAGTTGATTCTAACCAAGAGAACACACCTAAGTGATGTGATGGAGGTGACTACATGTGTAATTATGTCACATAAGACTGTAGCATCCCTTCTTGCTAGGACTCTCTCCCTTCCCGGCTTTGAGCCAAGTAGCCATGTTGGGAAGGCACAAGTAACGAGGAGCTGATAGCCATCTTCAGCTGATAACTAGCAAGAAACTGAGGCTCGCATGCAGTCCAACAGCTCACCAGGAACTGAATGTTGCCAACAACCCCATTAGCTGAGAAGAGAATCATTCTCCAATCAAGCTCTCAGATAAGACTCCAGCCCTGCCCAACACCCTGACCAAAGCCTTGGGAGACCTTAAAGCAGAGGCCTAGTTAAGCCATGCCTGGACACTGGACCCACAAAAACTGTGAGATAATAAACGTATGGTGTTTAAAGCTGCTAAGTTTATAGTAATATGGTCCTGCAGCAGATTACCGTGTGTAACAGAGAATGGAAACCCACATGTTCCATGGTCCTGAGGGGGGAAGAGCAAGGCACAGCTGAAGAACAGCGCGGTTGGAGCTTAGCAAGTGTGAGGATGAGGGCCTGAGACGAGGCTAGAGAGGTAGGCAGGGGCCAGAATGAGCAAGGCTTTGTCAGCCATCTTAATGTGTTTGAATTTAAATCAAGAAAACAGTGGAAAGCAATTGAAGGGTGCAAAGCTGGAGAAAAACATGATTTGATTCACATTTTACTACACATCTTCCTCATCTTACAATGGGGTTATATCCCAATAAACCCATCATAAATTGAAAATATCCTAAGTCAAAAACGCATTTAGGGGCTGGCCTGGTGGCACAGCAGTTAAGTTCACACATTCTGCTTCAGCGGCCCAGGGTTCGCCAGTTTGGATTCCGGGTGCAGACACGGCACCACTTGGCACGCCACGCTGTGGTAGGTGTCCCACATATAAAATAGAGGAAGATGGGCATGGATGTTAGCTCAGGGCCAATCTTCCTCAGCAAAAAGGGGATGATTGGCAGCAGTTAGCTCAGGGCTAATCTTCCTCAAAAAAAAAAAAAAAAAAAAGCGCATTTAATCCTCCTAACCTACTAAATATCATACCTTAGCCTCCCCTGCCTGAAACACACTCAGAACACTGACATGAGTCTGTGGTTGGGCAAAGTCGTCTCACACAAGCCTACTTTATAATAAAGTGTCAAATATTTCATGTAATCGATTGAATACGGTACAAAAAGTGAGAAACAGAGTGGTCGCCTGGGTACAGAAGGGTTGTAAGTGATGGCATGGCTGACCAGGAGCTGCAGCTCGCGGCCACCGCCCAGCATCACAAGAGCACCGGGCCACACGTGGCTAGGCGGGAAAAGAGCAAAATGCAAAATTCCAAGTACGGTTTCTACTGAATGCGTATCGCCTTCTCACCATCGTAAAGTCGAAAAATCTTAAGTCGAACCATTTTATGTCGGAGACCATCTGTATTTTAAAATCGTAATTCTGACTGCTGTGGGGAAAATGAACGAGAGGAGGTCCAGAGCAGAAGCAAAGAAGTCACATAGGAGGCTTCTGCAAGTGTCCAGGTGAGCAGTGGTGGCAGTGATGACAGGAAAGTGGAAGGGTTAAACAGTGAAAAAGGTCCATGAACTTGGATGAGAAAAGAGCTACACTGTTATTTCACTAACCTCCAACTGAAATGCAGTATTTTGTTTAATTGTGAACATAGGCAACAAACGTCAGCAATACAGGCAATACCTGTGACTTTCAAATCCCAGATTTTTTATACCAATTACTGATATTGAAATATGAAATATCATTTGTTTATCATTTCTTCAAATGTGTGGCAGTTACAGACTCACCACTAGATCTTATCTAAGAAGTACAGACATGTTCACATCTCAAATCTGTGTTTCATTAGGATTGTGATAACTATTTCAATACGACTGGGTTCCTTCGTAATCCCATATTTGCTTTAAGACATTATTCTAAAAAGGTGTCCACAAGCCTCTTCACTCCACTGCAGGGAACGCTGTGACAGAGAGAGGAGGAGGGAGACTCGATGAGGTCTGGAGCTGCATTTGATCTCGGGGGTGGGAGAGAGAAAAAAGAAGGACTACTGGAGGGGCAGCAGATTTGGGGAAAGATTCAGAGTTCACTTTTAGATGATTTGTCTGAGGTCCCTGTAAAGCATCTGCATAAGTGTTGTCTGAGGGAAAGTCAAGGCTTAATTTGGGACATACAGATGGTATTTTGAGCAATGTCAGTAGATGAGATTACTTAAAGAGAGTGACGTATGAAAAGAGACACTGAGGACCTTTGTCCTTGGAAGGATGGATTGAGAAGGAAGATGTGACTGGGGGACTGAGAGGACGTGGCCCAGCAGGGAGGGGGACACCCAGAAGAGGGCATTCTCAGGGAGAAGTGTCTCAGGAGGGAAAAGGGGCAACTATGTGGAAAGTTGCTAAGTGAGGAGAGTGTCCACTGGGTTTAGCAATTTGTATGATGTTGGAAAAGACAGGCAGTTTCAGCAGGGGGCAGGGCAGGAATTGCTGAAGGGTAACGGGATAGTGACAAAGTAGAGGAAATACGTGGATTACTTCCCTTGAGAAGTTTTGATGTTGAGGATTAAAAAAATAGGGCTACTGATGGAGAGGGAGGTTGGTTGTTTTTTGCTGCAAGATGGGTATCACCAGAGAACCTTTGCATGCCAATCTGTGTGATCTGGCAGAAATGGAGGGACTGATGAGGCAAGAGTGACCACTAGACTGAAATGCTTGACAAGAGAGAGGGGTTGGAGACCAGAGTTCATGTGAACAAACTGACCTTTGATGGAGGGCAGACGACGCAATCACATTTTGGTGGCAGGGAGATCTGGAGCACCTGCTGGCTTCTGTTTTCTAAATGTGAAATAAGTTCAGCAGCAGAGAGGCAGGGGTGGTGGCAATGGTAAAGGGTGTAGTCTAGCAGGAAGTATGAAGTGATCATGGAGAAACAAAACAGGCTTGGTTGGAGGAGAACCCTAGGAAACTGTTGGTAGTGGTAACTGCCCACTTGAGGCTGGCAATGAAGATTAACAGCGAGCGTCAAGTCTGATTCTTTATCTTGTTCTTCTCCACCAACACTGAGATGCTTGGGTGTGGGCACAGAGAAGCCAGGACACAGGGTTCACTCAGAACTGGAATTTGTCCAGGTGAGTATGACAGGAGAGAAGAGCAAGAAAGTTAATGATATTTGTAAAACAATAATTACATATTGTAGACTGGAATTTAAGCTGGATAAGGCAAAAAGAAAGGAAAAGAGGGACTCCTGTGGATGGAGGTTCCAGGAAGACCTCTCTAAGGAAAGGCATGAGGAGGCATTAGGGACTTAGCTAGTGAAGGGGGGTAACTGTGGGCAGCTATGGGTAAGGAGCAGGAGCTCTGTCAACAGCAGGAAACACCAGGCAGCTCCAGCACATGGCCACAGTAAGGAGGTAAACTGAGGGTCCCACAGCCAGTTGGAGTCCTGGAGAGCCCCAGAGGGAGTGAACTGCATAAACCCAATGCTTGTCTCCTGGGAGGTCACAGTTCCGGGTGCACCTATTAGTTATGAGATGGGCCCTCTAGAATGTAAGCTCCACAGGGCAGGGATCTGTTTGGTTCACCACTGTTTTCCCCAGAGTCTAGTGTTCAATAAATACTGTTGAGTATGAATGTTATTAAAACGTAATGAAGTAAAAAAAAAAGAAAAGAAAAGGAAAGAAAGGACTGTAGCCCTGCGTTGCACAAAGGATGCACTCTCCATTGTGGCAGTGAGTCATGGCCAGACCACAGCTGGTCCCCCGAATAAAATGAATAAAAGACAGAAGTTCTAGGATGACTTCAGAGATCTGGCCAACCACCCCTGGGATGATGACAGCATCTGTCTTGGTGGGGTGGGGGCCCTGTGATGGCTGCTGACAGGGTTCTGTCCACTGACCTAGGGGCAAATAGAAGAGTCATCAGTACTTACTGCTTCTTATTTTAAAATAACTGTCATTATTTCTTTCTTCAGATACCTCCATCTCCATAAACTACTTCTTGGTTTCACTCTAGGTTTCACTTCATTTAGGTAACATGTTCCTACAGGCACTATACTCATACCCCTTCCTTAGGGAGATCTTCCCTGAATCTCTGAGCCACATTGGGGATCTCATTTCACTCTTTTAGAGCTGTACTCCATGCTTTTCCTTCATAATTCGGGACAAAATTTACTTTCTTTCACAGCAAAACTCCCATCCAGAATCATTAATACTTGCAGTCCCATGTCCTCACCTGGCTGGCTCTTCAACTCGCACCCCACTGAAACCACTCACGGTTACTAAGAGCCTCAGGGGCCCACATCCGGTGGTGACTTCTCCTCACAAGAACAGCGGCCCCACAGACATCCACATCCCAGTCCCCAGAACCTGTAAATATGTTGCATTATATGGCAAAGGAATATTAAGGTTGCAGAATGAATTAAGGTTGCTTGTCAGCCAACCTTAAAACAGAGAGATTATCCAGGTGGATCCAATGCAATCATAAGGGTCCTTAAAACTGGACGAGGGAGGCAGGAGAGGTCAGGAGTCAGAGAAAGAGATGTGTCAATGGAAGCAGAGTCGGGGAGACTCTACGCTGATGGCTTTGAAGATGGAGGAAGGGGCCACAAGCCAAAGAACGTAAGTGGCCTCTAGCAGGTAGAACAGGCGAGGAAACAGATCCTCCCCTGCAGCCTCCAAAAGGAAGAAGCCCTGCACACACCCTGACTTCAGCCCAGTGAGATGCAAGTCAGATGTCTGGCCTACAGAACTCCAAGATAGCAAATCTGTGCTGTTTTAAGCCACTAAGTTTCTGGTAATTTGCTATAGCAGCAAATAGAAAACTGATACACCCTCCCTGAAACAGATTCTTCTTTTGGCTTCCATCTCACACGTCTGGTTTACCACTACTCCCTGGCTCTCCTGCAGCCTCCTCTGCTGGCTCCTCCTGCTCTGCTCAGGGCTCATCTCATCCCTTCTCCATCTATCCTATGCCCCCAGGATGATCTCACCTAGTCTAATGGTTCTCCAATTTCTATCTCCAGATAGGACCTCTCTCAGACTTCTAGACACTTGCCTACTCAACACTGCCGCTTCAGAGTCTAACAGACATCTCAAAATCAATACATCACAGAATACTCTTGATCCACCCCCATCCTCTTCTCCCTCAGTCGTCTTTGTCTCAATTATGAGCACCAGCACCAAAGTAGTAGGTGAGGCCACAAACTTGGAATCGTTCTTCATTTCTCCTTTCCCTTATCCCCTATACCCGATCCCATGGATCCTAACATCTCCACTTCCAAAATATCTCTCACTTTTCTCTCTCTCCACTGCTTCCATCATCTCTTACCAAAATCGCCAATGACTGCAACAGCCTCCTACCTGGTCTCTCTGCTTCCCCTGTCAGCCACAGAGCAGCCAGAGAAAGGCTTTGAAAATAAAAAATCCATATTATATCATTCACTTCCTGATAGCTTATCCTCCAATGACTCCCCGTTACTCTTAAAATAAAATTCCAAATCTTTATGCCTATAGGGCACTTCAAGATCTAGTCCCTGACTACCTCGACTATCTCATCTTCCAGACCTTCACTCTGCTCCAGCCACAACATCTTATTTATTGTTCCTCAAACGAAATGCATTCCTGTCTCAGGGCCTTTGCACTTGCCATTCCCTCTGCCTAAAATGTTCTTCCCCTAGAACCTCAAGTAGCTAGCCCTGTTTTATCATTCAGATCTCAACTCAAATGTCACTTCCTAAGAAAGGCCTTCCCTAGCCACCTACCTAAAGTGCTCACATTTCAGTATCCTGTTCTATTTTCTTCTTAGCACTCTCTGGAATTCTTATCTACTTATTTACTTATGTATTGTCTTTCCGTCTAAACTATAAACTCCGTGACAACATGAACTTGGTCTGTCTGGTATCCTCAGCATGCTCAATCAGTGCCTGGCACATATTAGGCCCTCAAAAATATTGCTGAATGCATAAATGATGGCATGGAACACTAATACGCAGTCAATAAACATGATGCTATGGATCACTGTCAAAAAAGGCCTAGGATACACACAACATGTGAAGAGAAAATCCAGGTTGCAAAACTACATATACAGTAAAGATATTCTGAGTTAACGAGAAAATAAAATATTTGCCCACATCAGCACAGAAAAATGCCTGAAGACACATATGTCAAAAAGTTAACTTCCTCTCTGAAGGCCAGCTTTAGGGTGATTTGGCCAACTTTCTATCTGTGCTGCACTCTGTGAATTGGTGGGTTGGGGAAGCGTTCTCCCTCTCCCCGGCTTCATGCTTCCACATGGCAACAGCTCCTTCACAGAGGACAGGCTTGGCTTCCTGCCTCACCCTCACTCCTGCCTTAGACAGGAGTGACTTATCTGACTGCTGAGTTTGGGATAATGTACTGAGTATGCTTGCCTCAATCCCGCCCTCCATGGTTTTGGGAACCTGCTTGCATGCAGGGAACACACATTTTGCTCCTCCCCTCCCCATCACAAGTTTCTCAGGGGCAGCTCCCATGGATTTGTTTGGCACTACCAAGGACTATTACTAAGCCAGGCTATCTGATTCAGGGACAAAGGGTTAGCAGCACACTTGAGTAGGAGGCATAAATGATATCCGTTGGTCGACCTTCATTCATTCATTCCTTCACTCGTTCATTCACTGAACACCCACTATGTATCACACACTGTTCTAAGCTCTTGGGATCCATCTGTGAACAGAGCAGATGAAGATTCCTGTCCACCCAGACCTTAGAGTCCAGCAGGAACAGTGAGACAATAGACAATAAAAAGAAGTAAATCATACAGTATATTAGATGATGATAAATGCTAATTCCAAACACTTATGTCTCACTAACCTCATTTATGAAATACAAAATACATAATCACTACACAGCAGGTTCTCTGAATTGCTTGAGAAATGGATTGTTAAAAATTACTGGGAAATGCTTAAATATAAAAATTTTGATTAATAATAATTAAACGCATTTAACAAAAATGATTCTTAAATAAAACAGAGTTAGGAAATCTAAATTTTGTTCAACAGTACAAAAATAAAATTAAATTTAACATGCACATTAACAACTGTCTTCTGATGCCAGGAAAGAGGGGCTTGTCACCACATAGCTTAAAGACAGGTGAGGAAAAATGGGAAATGACTGTACTCTGACCTCAATTTTATAAATCCTGCTTAACTTCAAGATATTTTAATGTATACTTTCTCAGAAATGAGAAGACGGCATTTTCCCTTTCTTTCAACTCTTTCTTAACTTTTCTAAAGGTAAATATATTTAAGTGTTTTTTCCCCTTCTCTTTCTGAAAAAGTAGGCTTCTGCAGCCTTTTCTAAATTAAGAACCCCAGGGAGCCAGACCCATAGCCAAACAGTTAAAGTTCCATGCACTCTGCTTTGGCAGCGCGGGTTCACAATCCAGTGCAGACCTATTCCGCTCATCAGCCATGCTGTAGAGGCATCCTACATAAAAAATAGAGGAGGAGTGGCACAGATATTAGCTCAGGGCGAATCTTCCTCAAGCAAAAGAAAAAAGAAAAAAGGAGGATCAGCAACGGATGTTAGCTCAGGGCATATCTTCCTCACCAAAAAAAATAAATAAGAACCCCAGCTTCCAACAAACGAGACAGCCTCTCTCTTGGCCAGATTCTCTGAAGACCTCCTGTTGCCCAAAGAGAGCTCAAAAAGGGTGTGACCTCTCAACACCTTGTCCTTGACCTTCCTGTTGGGACTTTCCACTTCCCTGCAGTGGTGACCACACTGACCTCTTTGAAAGGGAACTACTTCAGGCAGAATTACACACAGAATGATGGTCTTCTTTTTTTCAAAAGGCTTGTCCTATATAATCACTTACTAGTTCCAGGGATTCTTCAAAACGCTTGTCCTTTTGAAAAACTCTTGGAACTAAGAAACAATTAGGCAAGGTTAATATATAAAAGTCTATCACTGTCCTATATACCCGTAATGAACAAGTGGAACTGGAAATTTAAAACACAATACTATTTACATTAGCACCCAAAAAAATGAAATAATTAGGTATAAATCTAACAAAATCTGTAAAAGAACTATATGAGGAAAACTACAAAACTCCAATGAATGACATCAAAGACACTAAATAAATGGAGAGACAATCCGTGCTCACGGATAGGAAGACTCAATATTGTCAAGACGTCAGTTCTTCTCAATTTGATCTATACATCAAGGCAATCCCAATCAAAATCCCAGCAAGTTATTCTTTGGATTTCAACAAACTAATTCTAAAATGTACATGGGGAGGCAAAAGACCCAGAATAGCCAACTCGGTATTGAATGAGAAGAAGACAGTCAGAGGACTGACATTGCTTGACTTCAAGACTTACTAGAAAGCTACAATAATCAAAGCAGTATGGTACTGTCAAAAGAATAGACAAATAGATCAACGAAACAGAACAGAAAGCCCAGACAGAGCTCCACATAAATATAGTCAACTGATCTTTGACAAAGGAGCAAAGGCAATATAGTGGAGCAAAGATAGTCTTTTCAACACTTCCAGATAGTACTGGAACAACTGGACATCCACATGCAAAAAAATGACTCTAGACACAGACCTTACATCTTTCACAAAAAACAAATCACAGACCTAAACATAAAACTCAAAACTATAAAACTCCTAGAAGATAACATAGAAGAAAAACTAGATGACCTTGGTTATAGTGGTACAACACCAGAGGCATGATCCATGAAAGAAACAACTGATAAGCTGAACTTAAATAAAATTAAAAAGTCCTGCCCTGTGAAAGCCAGTAGCAACAGAATGAGAAGACAAGCCACAGACCAGCAGAAAATATTTGCAAAAGACACATCTGATAAAGGACTTATCCAAGAGATACAAAGAACACTTAAAACTCAACAACAAGAAAACCAACAATCTGATTTAAAAATGGGCCAAAGACTTTAACGGACTCTTCATCATAGAAGATATACAGATGGCAAGTAGGCATACAAAAAGATGTTCCATATCATATGTCATCAAGGAGATGCAAATTAAAATGAGATACCACTATATACCTATTAGAATGGCCAAAATCCATAACACTGACAACACCAAATGTTGGTGAGGATGCAGAGTGAGAGGAACTCTCATTCACTGCTGGTGGGAATACAAAACAGTACAGCCACTTTGGAAGACAGTTTGACAGTTTCTTACAAAACTAAACAGTCTTACCATACGATCCAGCAGTCATACTCCTTGGTATTTACTCAAAGCAGTTAAAAACATGTCCACAAAAAATCCTGCACACGGATGTTTATAGCAGCTTTATTCATAACTGCCAAAACTTAGAAGCAACCCAGATGTCCTTCAGCAGGAGAATGGATAAATAAACAGTGGTCCATCCAGACAATGGAGTACTATTTAGCACCAAAAAAAAAAAATAAGCTACCAAACCATGAAAACACATGGAAGATCCTTAAATGCATATTACTGACTGAAAAAAGCCCATCTGAAAAGGCTACATGCTGTATGACTCCAACTACATGTCATTCTAGAAAAGGCAAAACTATGGAGACAATAAAAAGATCAGTGGTTGCCAGGAACTAGGGGGATAAACAGGCAGAGCACAGAGGATTTTTAGGGCAGTGAAAGTAATCTGTATGATACTACAATGAAGGATACATGTCATTACACATTTATCCAAACCCAGAGAATGCCCAACACCAAGAGTGAACCCTAATGTAAACTATGGACTTCGGGTGTTGATGATGTGTCAGTGTAGGTTCATCAATTATAACAAAGATACCACTCACGTGAGAGATGCTGAGAGTGGGGGACTCTGTGCGTGTGTGGAAGCAGGGGGTATATGGGAACTCTGTACTTCCCCCTCAACTTTGCTGTGAACCTTAAACTGCTCTAAAAAAATAAAATCTTTAAAAAAAAAGCAAACAGCAAAAAGAACATGTGGCCCGGGTTCAAGTGCTTCCATTGTGGCCATCCCTGGAGCCCAGCCCCTCAGTAGCCTGTTCCCTCTGACTTCAGGCTCAGATGGCTCTACTTTCTACTCCAGGTCAACTACTTTTCAGCTTCCTGGTTTCTCGGACATGGGAACAGTCTGTCTTTTTCTATAAACTCCTCTAGAGTCACAGTAAAATGAACTTAATGCTAAATGAAGCTTCCTGAGAATTCCACATTGCCTCTTGGCAAGGGAGCCGCCCCACCTGGATGCATGCACACACATCCACCTGCTTCATCCTGTCCAATTCCCCAGAGCTGGAGCTTCTCCCACTTTCCTCATTTCTCCCCAAATGTAAACTGCAGGTTCTTTCAATTTTACATTTACTTCAACTCTACACCCTTCACCAGACCAGAGAACACACAACCACAGAAGCATATGAGAAAGCCTCAAGAAATCCACACATCCTGCCCCTAATACTCTCCCTTACAGAGAAGACACTCTCTCAAACACTTATTTATCTCTCATCACATTCACCCCAGTCCATCTGGGGTTTCTCATCCATCTAGAAAGGACTTCTTTTTGTGCTTTTTCACTTTTTCCCAGCTTTCTAAAAGCATTAAAACCAGAAAACTTTATTTTTTAGGAACTTCTTTAAATATCTTCAACAGAACTTCATAACTACCAAGACAACAGAATTTATCATTAGAATTTATCATTTTAATACTACCTACCAATTTAAACATTTGGTAGGTAGTATTAAAAAGACTGGAAGGTGGGTAGACAGGTAAGTAGGTAGATGATGACATTCAGCTTTAGGGTTCTGCTGTTTTCAGCTATTTAGGCCAAACGGAGATGGAAAAGAAAGGGAGGGGGCCTATCCTTCATGTTACTTCCTCAAAAAAACGTCACAAAAATTAGAATATGCCTCCACATATATATATACCTCTGCCACCCAAACTTAAAAGGGGCTTCCTACATTACAAGACATTAACAGATACTTTAGATAAATACAAAACAAAACAGAGCTCTGCATTTCCTGACTCCTAGGTACATGAGACATGAGAAAAAGACCCTACAAAGCTCAATTGCATCCTATGTAGCCAAACTACACCAAGATATACCTGAGTGGTATAGGGGTAGTAAAGCTGAGAGTAAAGTCAAGTGAAGTTAATTAAAATACACTTCTAGGAGGCTGGGATTCTTCACCTAGAGGGGGTTTGCACCTGGACCTCGTTAGAAATGCACATTCTCAGGCCCCATCCCCAGACCTACTGGACCAGAAACTCTGGGGGTGGAGCCCAACAATCTGTGTTTTAACAAGCCCACCAGGCGAATCTGCCACCAGCTTAGTCTGAAAACCAAGAAGCTGAAGAATGACAACCTTCCCATGTATTCTTCCCTTTTCAGTCGACCTTTCAGCAGGTCCTTATGAAAAGTCACCACCACCAAAGTCTCCTACCATTACTGAAAAAAGTGGGATATTTTATGCCCACATAACGCATTGGGTTCTAACGCAAGTGAAAACTCTACTCAAGCCCTCTTCATCCAACTTAGAAAAATGTGGCCCCAAACTGGATCCTCATTTGCACTTTAACATTTTTAAAAAACAATTGCAGGAAATAGCATAATATGTTAAGACCTGGGCAAAGAGACAATCTGTCCAGTGCTAGACAGGTATAGAAACTAGGAGAAGATACCAAAGAAGAACCTGGAGCCCCCTGACAAAAGGCTGCCTTGCCCCCTGAGGGTGCCAACTCCACCAAGTCCAGAGGGACAGAAACCCCCCATGCTGTTGGGTGATGAAAACGTTGTGGAATTAGGTCGTAGTGATAGTTGCACAACTTTGTGTATACACTAAAGACCACTGAATTGTACACTTTAAAAATAAATAAAAGGATGATTAACAGTAAAAAACACATAATAAACTCCCAAGCCTACCTGAAGGTCCTGCACTCCCAAACAACTCTGAAACCAACAGCGCTTTCTAGCCTCCAAACTGGAGACCTGGGTTTAAGACAAATCTTTAAAGATCACTTAGCACAACCACTGAAGACTCAAGGAAGCTAGGCAGGTGTCTTACCTAACACTCAGCTGACTGGCAGCAGAGCCAGGACCACCTGTTTCTAACTACCAGTTCTGTATCTTTTCCAAGATATCAGTAGTCCTTGGGTGCGCTAAGAAAGTTTTAATTTCACATCTTAATTTATGATCTGAAAAAGTAAAACCTATAACAAATATATTCTAACACACAAATTCATTGCTCAAGTTTGTCATCTGTGATTACAATTGCCTGGGTACTCAGTAGTGTCAGTTAAGTTGTTCTTGGACTAACGAGAAAAACCAGAAGAGAACTTAAGACTAAATCATATACTTGTGCCAAGGCCTAATGACAGACTTATAGAAATGCTTGCTGAGCAAAAAATGGCTTCTGAATAGTTCACTGGGGGACAGTGGTGGGGTAAGTGCAGGGCATATGATAGTTCCACATGCCAAATTCCAAAGAACCTGCCTGAGGACAGTCAGTATTACATTCATGCCGCAAGAGTCAATTTCCTTTTGGCAAAACATCATCCATCACATTTAACTAACGCTGTTAATATAAATTTTATTAGTTTTGTGGTTTCTTTTTATGTAATATATATATCTGAGTTTTATATTTACAAAAGAACTCCAAGAATTAAGAAATATGTACTGAGTTTTTTGTATTTTTACATATTTCATTCATTCAACAAATATTTACTGAACACTGACTATGGGCCCACTATTCTCCTAAGCGCTACATTTTGAAGTACTATTATAATAAAAGTAGTTTAGGTGAAAACTGAGGGGAGTCTGCAGGAATTTTCTTCCTTTAAAGAAAAATTTAACATCGTACTCAGATTTTATACACATTACTCCACTCTCTGCAGGTTAAGATTTGCTTCTCTTACCATTCCTGGGAGCCAAATCTACCTGTATTCATCTCTCTTCACCTGTCTTCCCCCGCTGACATGGAATGACATGTGTCCGCAGCATTCAATACCTCTGCTCTCTCTCGGCTACAACCAATGCTACACTGATAGAGGCTTTCTGAGAAAGGGGCGTGTGCTCACTTGGATTTTGGTATCCATTTATCTCACTTCATACTACTAAGTTAAACAGAGGAATTAGAGTTGACCCAATTGCTACAAAATTATAATATTTAATTTGAAATTTGGCAACATATATTGTATTCAAAAATCAAATGGTGTCACTCTTAAAACTTGGCTCTCTGTGGTGCTGTTCATATCTGCATTTTCCTATTTGCGACTTAACCAGAAAAGCTCTGCCTGGACTCAGAGAATATCTGGGACCATTCAAACCCCTAGCACTGCCAAAAGCTAAAGAAAACAAAGCCCTACCTCAGGGCTAACTGACTTTCCGAATCTTCAAGGCCAAAATCTCTCACTCGCCTTTATAATCAGCGTATAAAAATGCTTTTCAGTTTAGCTCACATTTTGGAAGTTTGAAGAGTTCTATGTGATCCCCAAAAGAGTGGGTCTATATTTCAAAAAGACATAAATAAATACACTAGCAAAACCAATCACTGAAAAAATTACAGCCCCATCTATGACTTTATAAGTTATACAAAGAGAAAAATTAAAAATACAAAAACCACTCGAGAATATATGCCTACACAGAAAAAATTAAAGAAATTTTTAAAAGGTGGCTTCTTGTCAAAACAAAATAACTGAAATGAAATTTAAAAATTCTCACAGTCTTAAAATCCAATTTTCTTACTTGAATGTAAGAAGTTGGGGAAAAAAAAGTATTCACAATTTAAAAGGGTAACTCTCTCCCTATAAAAAGCAGGATACTCAGGGGTCTTTTTTCCTTCCGGTTCTTTGGTATGGCTTAGAATGTATCAGTGGAGATCTGTGCCGCTCTCTACCACAGACATTTTTCCCATTTAAAAAATGCATTTTATACGAAAGTCTCTGAAGCTACCACCAACTAAAGAACTTTGATGCAACTTTTTTTTAAGATCAGTATAAACTAGAGTTCTATTTTGTTTGCTCACTCTAGAGAAGTTTTGTAGTACAGGAAAAAGAAAAGAAAAAGCATTAACAGTTCAAAAATAGCACACAAAAATGATCTGAACATATTTAAGGAGAACATTTTCATTATAAAAGGTTCGTGGGGCTGCATTAGTTTGGCTTTGGAAGAATGCCATCTGAAATCCAGATCCGGCAACTGGGGAAAGCCGTAGTTATATTTTAAGTCAAAAAGCTAATTAATGACTAAACAAAAGAAATTTCAGTCTGGACAACATATATGGAGTACTAATATGTGTAATTATGAAGTAGTCATTTATGCAATCAGAAAGTTGCATTAGCATAATTATTTCTGGCTCTGGGCCTTAAAAATATTAACTTAACATGCAGAAACCTTATAATAGTTCACCTAATGAAGATGTGAATACCAAACTGATTATGAAATAAGAGTTGGTTCTTTAACAAATGTACTTTGCGTTTAATGCAGTCTCTTCTGCCCTGGATATAAAAATCAAGCCTAACCCTCAAGTTAAGCACAGGTATAAAATTTCTACTTTTAATGTATTTTCTTCATTATCCAGACACCACATCTTAATATTCACTATTAAGAATCAAATCTACTTCCCTAAGAAATGAGTGTTTGCTACTTTTAAAAAAAATCTTTACACAAAAATACATTAAGTCTCTGTACAATACTTGAAAGTGCAAATGAATAAACAAGCCAGACAATTCTATAAAACAAAAGGATTAGAAGTCACTAAATAGCACAAGCTCTTGGGAAAGTCTATTTGAAATGGTTCTTTGGGACAGAAATGTACAGAGCATGGGTTCCAAAGTTCACTACTTTTCAGCACATTATTTAACATCTCCCTGGCTTAAGTTTCCTCATCTATAATATGAAGATAATCACATAACCTATGTCACAGGATTAATTCAAGGAGTAAACGTGATTATCCATGCACAATGACCAGCACACAGTAGATGGCCAATAAATGTGAGGTGCCATAAATTACTGCTATCATCCTCCTCATGTCCTTTTTATCATCTTCAGAAGAGGGGAAAGGGTGTTTGTGGTTGAGAAAGCATAATCTAAAATTGATTTATTTTTAGATACAATATTTACCTTGCAAATGCAAACAACATTCAAGAAGAGCAGGAGGATTTACCTATTCCAATGAGTTAGAAAAGGTTAAAAGTAGCTTAACTACACCCTAAGATCTCTCATCTTCTAATAGTCCTCCTTTTTAGTGACTCCCAGTTTCACCAAATATTTGCTTATGAACCCACAATACTAATCCTATATTAACTCTTTTTAATCCAAAACTAAATTACAGAATGGATTTGCTGAGTACACTAATGTGGTTAAGAGTTATGGGTCTTTGGGGCAAGCCCGGTGGCCAAGTGGTTAAGTTCACGCACTCCCCTTCAGCGGCCCAGGGTTTCGCCGCTTTGGATCCTGGGTGCAGACATGGCACTGCTCATCAGGCTAAGCTGAGGCGGCATCCCACATGCCACAGCTAGAAGCACCCACAACTAAAAATATACAGCTATGTACCGGGGGGCTTTGGGGAGAAAAAGGAAAAATAAAATCTTTAAGAAAAAAAAAAAGTTATGAGTCTTTGATTAAAAGCCTAGACAACAGACAAGAGAATCAATGTTCCTAACAATTAATAAGCAACAAAGAAGAAATTAAGCTCAGAGACAGGCCCTATCAAGTGTGCTACCTTGACCAAATTATTTAACCACTCTTTACCAACACTCCCTAATCTGTAAAAGGAAATATTACACATCTTGTAATGTTATTATAAGGCTTAAAAATAATTACATATAGTACCCAGTCACTACCAAAGAACAGGTGCTCAATAAATGGCAGCATTTGAATAGGCACAATCTCACTCTCCCTCTTTTGACAAATATAAACACAATATAAAAGCTGGGTTTTCTCAAATAATCACAAATATTACAACACATATCCAAGTAAAAGAATTTCTTAAAAGCAAAGAGGAGTCACATTATATCCAGGAATTCAACTGTACACACCAAGCAGAGACAGAGAGAGAGAGAACATGAGAGACAGAGAAAGATGACAGTTGACATCTCCTACAGGGGAACTCGGGCCGCTAGTCTACTTTGCAAACATATGCTGTGCAGAGAGTGAGATGGAAAACAAGAAGCGGCTGTGCTCTCAACTGCTCTCATTTTCACATGCCTCTCCCAGTGAGAGTGCCTTGTCCCAGTGAGTGGAATCTAAAGAAATGTAGTTCTTGGACAACACAGCTCCTAAATACAAGCCAACTACTTCATGTGGTCCTCCACCAAAACACAGCAATTTATTCCAACTCTAGAGGGAAGATGGGCCCTTAATAATGGCAGTATGACTAAACTTTACTCTATGAGGGATTCAAGATATTTCATGAGCAATTCTGACTTAAACGTGACTGCCTTATGTAGGACAAACAGCCCCAGTGAGAGACAAGCCCACTATAGCATGTTTCCTTCCGGTTTTAGTGTCAACATGAAGGATGACAGGCTGAAGAACATGGGAAAATGCCAATACCCAGCAAGATCAAAAAGCTAAGTGCTTTAATAGGAGCACTGATTGTTTTGGTCCTATTATCTAAGCCAGTTACCAAAAAAATGACAGGTTACCATCACCATTAACACTTTACAGAATTAACAATTTCGAATATAAGTCTTCTGCTGTCACTCTCAGATTGTCCTATTCTTCCTAAAGCCAAAAATAAACACGAATAAAGCACCAATGTCCTCTACACAGAAATATGGGCCAATCTTTAAATTCAGTTTTCCCACAAGACTTTTTTTAAGTCTTGGGCTGACAGATTACTGAGAGAACAACTCTTCACAAGGAAAAAGGGTGTGCGCACCTTCCCTGCCAGCTGAGCTACCCTCTGCTGCTTCCCTTCATCCTGGAACACACATTCTTCTATCTCTGTCTTCAGCAGTAGTGAGAGCTTACACAAACAATCCATACTTCTCAGAACCCCAATTTCCCAGTTCACCAGGCAAAGAGGAGAATGCAGTTTCCTCTCTTTGGACTTGAACTTTAGCAACACTGTGACCCAAACCAGTGGTTTCCAAAGGGGTACATGTACTAGGGTCCGGGAAGAAAATACAGAACTTCTTATTTTCCTTTTAATCTTGTCCTCTGTAAAAATTCTTTATTGGGTGTTTTATAACGTATCTAAAATATTAGTAAAGTGGAACATGTGAACAATTTAGAGGTAAATAAATATGTGGAAGTTGAAGGGCTGTGCTCAAAAGTTCCAAAAAAGTACTGAAACCACTCATCTAAATAATCTACCAACTAAATTTCTGACAGTTACCTCCAGCTTTATGAGACTCTTAAGATCATCGATTTTAATTCATTAAGCAATTGCTGTTTCAAATGTAATTTCAAATCATAACTAAAATAAATTGCCAATTTCATACAAAATATAATATTGAAAAAATATGTACCTATTATGTGTTTTGTCACATTTATAAATAAACTGGAGCTAATGTATAATAATATGGTATCAAATTCATTTTTCAGGGAATACTAAGAAACATACTGAGTTTTTAAATAATTCATGACATAGTTGTGACCTAGTGAATGGCTCCCAAACCCTATTATTTTGCTGATAGAGTAATGGTCTATGATTAAGACTAATTTTCAGCATATTCACTTTGTTTTCATGTCTAAAATGCTTGAAATAGTTAATAAATGAGATTAAAACAATAAGCCTCTAAACTACCTAACGTTTGTCAAAGCAAAAGTATTCCGTCTGAAGGGGAAATATGATTTATGCAAATAATCAAAATATACATACCTTAAAAGAAATGTAAGATCAGTTGAGACAAGGTAACAAAGCTATGAGATTCTAGTTAGTATTTAAATCTGTAAATTGGGATAAGTAAAGAAACTTTCATCCATATAACTTCTTACAACTCAAAGCAAAAGCATTCTAAGTCAAGAAGTTAGAGCAAAATAATCTTGAAAAAATAAAGGTAAATAGGCAGCACTATTTTGTTCTTGTGTCTTTTAACAAAACTGAGTGCCCAATACAGGGTAGGGTGTTACATTTAACTTAACTTGGAAGTCATTGTTGAACCAGCAACATGAACTGATTTAGACCAACTTTGCAAAACCAGTAACCCCAGCTATTTGAATTAAAGGAATATAATTCCCAAATTGATGGACACATACCCAATTCTCATCACCACACTAAATGGGTATTACCCTAAAGTGAAATATTCAGATTTCTAAATAAAAAAGATGAGAAAGCAATCCACCCCTAAAATTTAATACCCCCAGATTAAGATTTGCCAAAAAAGGAAGCATCATCCAAAAAAGATAAACTTTTTATTCATTCTCCTTCATGAATCTTTTTTCTAACTGGATGCCACATACAGAATCTACTATACAGCCTTCACTCAATAAAAATTCCTATCATTAAGGTAAACCAGTTAATTCGCCATGCAAATTTTCTTCATCAGAGAGGACTAAGAGTTGTTGTGCTAATAAGAAGCCTGCCCTCCCCAATTCTACAGAAGCTTTACACTGTCAAGACATTGTATGCTCTATGGAACATTGGGCCTGTATCTTTATTAATTTAGACAACATAAGAACTAATGTTTAATTGAGATGCAGAGTTAACCACCAAATGCAAGATGCCAAAATGCAAGAAAATACAAACATAGAAACTCATGCTACTTTAGTAAGACAGCGTACACATTTTCTGTTTTTCAGTGTAAGCCAAGCAGATCAGAGATAGATCAAGAAACATGTTGGTTTCTGTCAAATCCAGGTTAAATACTCTTTTCATTTACAATTTCCTAGTTCAATATTTTGAATTTAAAGCTAATATAAAGTAGTACTATACAAAATGACCTAACAAGTTTGCCCTTAAAAAAATTATACCCCTAAAAATAGAAATTTATCTACCTCATTAGTGTTCCAACGGTGCCTCTCTTTGGGTAAACTTGAACATTTCGGCAGACATTCAAGCAGCTTTTTCGGTAAAAAGATTTTTACATGACTACTATTGCTGTTCCCATGATCATCTATAAAGAAGAAAACAATAAATTCAGAGAAAATAATAGAGAAAACCTCCTTTTACGTATACTGGCAAGGTCAGAAACAGCAGCTCAGTTTAGTCACTGTGAGACCCAGAGCATCACTCCTCTGAGTTAACAATCCTCATCTGCACACTTATCAGAGAGATGGCAGCGGGAATCTGGTCAAGAGGCTCTAAAATAAGATCGAGCTTTTGCTCCAGGATAAGCCAGTGAACAGGGACTATCCCAGCAGCTGCCCATAATCAGAAAGTTACTTTTAAAGGTTCCTATGAAGTACAACAAAATCGCAAAATAATTTAACCTAACAAAAGTCAGAAATCTTCTATTAACCAGTTGAAAAAGTTCTTAAGTTTTTTAAGGAAGAAGAATGATAATAAAATATGACTTATTCATAAATTAATACTGCTTCATCCCCTAGAATACAAATGAGACTTATCCTTTCAAAAACAAATTACAAATTTCACAAATATAAGGAACTTAAACCTGCCATTAGCTACCTAGGTAATACAGAGGCTGGCCTTTCTAGCCTAAACCTAACAACATACCATTTTAATTAACTTGATTTACATATACATATAACTAATGTATTTCATCAAACTGTAACTCTTCTAAACTAGAGAGAGAAAAGTTCATTACTTTCATACTAGATGGTATGTCTAACTACCTGATAATCAGTCTCCATGATATTTTCTAGAATGGATTTCCTTTATGTTTTGTTTCATTCATTTATTTATTTACATATCATTTTTTGTTTCTCTGCTGTAACAAAGTCCCTTTGCTGGGCTCAAAATTTCTTGCCAGTTTTGGCACATTTAGGTCAAAGCTTCAAATAACTCCAATTTTTTTTAATACTAAAACGAAGTCCCAATATCTAAAGGGTGCAATGCATAAGCAGGTACCAAGGAGCTTATGCACTGCACCCTTTAGATACATAAAAATACTGAAGACTGAATTTGCTCCTGAAAGTCACAGTTGAAATAATTTATTCTGGTACTAACAGGGTATAATAAAAACACTGAACTCCAAGGCAAGAGTACAGCATTCTGGCCCAGTTCTGCTACTTTCTAATTGTGTGACCTTGGGTAAGTTACTTAATATTTTCAGTTTTCCCAAATCAAGGAGAATCAGATAATTCCTAATTCTCCTCTAGGCATAAATCTCTACAGAATTGACTGCTATTCAATAACTTAAAATGTCTTACAATTAAACAACCTTATATAAGCATACAGGTATTAGTTAATAATATTAAAAATGAAATACAAGATATTTTTCCAATCATTTACTATAATTTTGTTTAGCATGGTCTGTTTTTTTGAACACGTGAAAAACATAAAAGAATAAAAAATATTTTTTACGTTTACAATAAAATCCTCTCCAAACATTTTTCATTTGATTAACACATTTCTTCTCAAGGAAAAAGATCTTAACAAGAAAATATTGGGCATAGAAATAAAGTCTAAGAAAATTTACTACATCATACGGAAATATTTTATAGGGAAAACCTTCTGAGTTTTAGCATACTAAATCTTTTTTGGTCCATGAACTATACAACCAATTGAATTATAATGCCCATCCGCTATTTCTATAAGGAGTATTAAAACTTCAAAAACTTAAAAACTGTTTTAAGAATCCAGAAATTTTAATTTAATAGCAAAATAAAATTAAACTTTTAAAAATCATGCTTTGAAACCAAAAAAGACGTGTTCAACTAAAAATTCATAGAAAGTTCTGTATTAATTACACACTATAAAACCTTTGTAATTGTATGTGCTTACGCATGCTCTCTGCACTTCATCATCCCAAGGGAGGCACCATGGACCATAAAACTTTAAAGCACAGAATCCCAAATCACATGAGCCTTTACCTCCCTTCTCTCTTCCCCTAAAGCGATTTTATTCTCATTTTTAAAAATCTCCCATGCTGTGTACCATTTTGAAAGTAGAGGTAAAATTTTAACATCTATACTCAATTCAAATATTCACCATATACAGGTTGCCTTTTATGAAAACAGTACTATGCTAGGTGCATCAATGGGTTTACTCTGAACTGTATATGACTAGTCATATCTCTGAGAAAACTATTTAAAGTACAATTTTGAATAATCAACAGAATATAAATTTCTATATTTGTGATCACGTTATATTAATTATCTCTGTTTTTAGCCTCCTTGAGGAACCCAGCTGTCATGTCACATATAAAGCATACATCTGTATGTATGTGTATGTATATTCATATGTGTGTGTGTGTGTGTGTGTGTGTGTGTGTGTGTGTGTGTGTGTGTGTGTGTGTGTAGAGAATACTCTTCTCAACAGCACAACTAACTGCTATAGAAAAGGCTTCTGTCTTCCACTCTGACACCAAACCAGGCAGTGGAGAATCGGCCTAAAGGCTTTTAAAGAGGAAAAGGAGAACGGCTGTAGCACTGTCTCAATCAAGTTTCTAAATATAACACCTTATGGAGATGTGCAGCCATGAGTTCAAAAGGAATAAGAGTATGACAGGCCAATGGGTCCCCCTTAATCAGTTTTTAAACTGCTGTTTCCAGAATTTTAGGTTTATGCTGAATATAAATTGGATGTTTTTAAGAAACATGACAATGGGTAAATTTTCCCACTGTGCATTATGAAGATGGTAATTTTAATACTAGGAAAAGAATATTAGGAACTCAGGCAAAATGTTAAAACTCATATATTCTAATTTCAGTTTTCCCAGTAAAAGTGATAAAGAGTAACTTTGTTTTCACCTTGGAAAAGAACTGCTCACATGGCTACATTGCATAAAATTGTGTTTTTTTAATTAAAAGCTGCTTTTTAATGTTTTTGGAATAAATACAAATGATATAATAATTTGATAAATACATGTGGCAGTTTTTAAGTCCTTGTCTTAGTACAAGGATTATAACAGTATCTTGCGTCAACAGTGAAAGTAAGGTATACACTGGTTTCAACCACATCTCAGCATTTAATCCAAATAGATAAACTTTGACACTGCAAAATCGAAGTGTCAACCAAATACAGTAAAACATTTCATTATCATTATCTAGCAAAATATGCATGTATGATATATGACTTTACAAAATAATTTTCTAACCTACTTCACAATAAAAACAACTAGTGAAGCTCTTGAAATTGACAGATGATATGTCTGGCTGACAGCTATAATTCTAGAGAATGAACCATCCTTTCCAGTCAACCTTCAAATATTTTCCAAATAATAATTTTAGAGGCACAGTATAATTTAACTAAACTTTCTAAAATGTATAAAAATGCTCATTCATTTAATTAAGGAAAAAGTAGAATTCTTGTTTTCATGTTTTATTCCTAAAAATTGAGATTCACATTGCCAAATCCTTTATGTAAATCCAAGGAAATGTATTTGACCTCTTCCCTGGAATACACTGTTGACTTCTGCAAGGTAAATTATAACTATATAACTCTAACCTGGAACTGATGTGCCCATTTTGATTCATAATTAATAAAAATTAAATAATTCTTGGTTCTGTGAATAATTATGAACACTGTTATTCAATCAACTTGATTATGATTAATCGCTCAACCTCTAAACCAACTGTTCAAAATAAGTTGGTATAACCGTATACCAAATTGTTAAATCTTACTGGGAATATATTTGATCAACAACTTGGAGTGGTAAAATGAAAAGGAAGCTCTACAATTTTCTGTTTAGCTCTAATTGTTATGTACTTAGATTAATTAGTAGGATAGGAACTGAATCAGGAAAACATAAGCACATATTGTGATATTCAAGTCAGCAGAGGGCTCACAGCAGCAAATATTGCCACTACGAACCTAAGACCTTCAAATTATTATTCATCCAAAATAAATATTAATTAAGCACCAACTATATGAAAGCATTGGTATGATTTCTCTTTATTCTTTTCCAAAGAAATTCTCCAAAAGGAATTAAGCTCAGTTGTAATTATCCAAAAGATTTTTTAAGGTTAAAAAACAAAAATAATTTTTTTAATAGAAAACATAATTACTTTTGCTATTTAACAATTTCTTTTCTCTTCTTAAGAGTGTGTGATCATCAAATCTCACCATTTCCATTTTCAGGGGGCCCAGATTTACCCTCTCCCTGTCAATCATATTACCAACTCTCTGGACCAGGTTTAGGTCAACTCATAACTCAGGATCAATAAACTTCTTACTATTTATCCGCATGTACGTTTTCAATCTAAAAATACATGGGTGGGGCAGGTGAAGTGGGAGCACAGAAACCTTGCAATCGATTGCTTCAATTTGAGTTTGAGGGCATCCTCTCCTGCTTCATTCCATTCAATTTCAATTTGATCTACATATGATCAAGTAAATTTATTTTCTACTATTTATTAGAGAGTAAACATTTGTGGGACTCTATATCAGGCATCCAGAAAGGATTTTACATTGCGCTCTCTCATTTAATCCTCACAATTACCCATCAGAACATAACTACCCCCATTTTACAGATGAAGAACCTGAGGTTTAGATTAATTTGCCTCAGAGCCACATCTAGTAAGTGGCTCAAATGGGATTCAAACACATCCTGTGGCTTTTCCCACAATACCACACAGCTCCTACTCTACCTCACCTGGAACTGGACACTGGAATTATAGATCTGTTGTATTAGTATCTAACATTTGCAGAGAGCTTTGAATTTTCCATGTGATTAAATGCTTTGCCTTTTTTAACCCTCACAGAAACGTTACGACAGGAGTATTATATTGCTATCCCCAGAAGGATTAAGTAACTCATCTAAGATCACACAGCAAGTTAAAGGCAGAACCCAGGTCTTCTAAGTCCTGGTCACAGGCTATTTCCACTGCACTACGGTGATGGAATTACTCTCACTGCCAAGCCCACCCCTTCCTGTAAGTCAAAAGCTTTTCGAATCCTACCTTCTATAGGTGGCACGGTGTTGAGAACACAGTAGGTGCTAGTTCCGCAGAATACACTTTGGGAAACGCTCTAAGGAAACAGAAAATAAAATGTAAAACTAATCTTTGAAAAAGATATATACTGGCTCTTCTGTGATATTCCTGCCAAAGATGCAAAACCTGAATCTAATCATGAGGAAACATCAGACAAATCCAAATTGAGGAACATTCCACAAAGTGACTGGCCTGTAATCTTCAAGAGCATCAAAGTCATGAAAGTCAAAAAGGCCCGAGAACTGTTCTGTATTAAAGAAGACTGAAAAGACAACCGATGCAACCCCGGGTTCTGGGTGGACCGTTTTCTATAAAGGTCACCACTGGGCCAACTGGTACAAGTGGACTGGCATCTGAGGATTAGACAGTACAAATGTCTCAGTGTTAATTTCCTGATTTTGATTACTGTATTGTGGTTATGGAGGAGACTGTTCGTGTTTGCAGGAAATACACCAAGTATCTGAGGGTGATGAGACGTACTGGCAACTTATTCTCACATAGTTGGGGGAAAAAGTTCTTTGCACTACCCCTGCAATTTTTCTGTAGGCATAAACGTGTCTCAAAATTTAAAATACATGTGTGTGAAAAAAATATATACTGGTGAACATCTATTTCTTGTATAACATTTTTAAATTAGGGAGCGTATGTGCTTTACATATAGCAAATTTTTACTAAGAAAAACCAATGCTATATTCATTTTGCAGTTCAGTCAATGCTCAATGACATTATTAACCATTTCCAAACCGTACGCCCAAGATCCGACTCATCAAAATACTCTACTGAGTCCCGACTAACATACGGCAGGCGTAATAAGTCAGGAAGAAGTTGGAAGACCACGTCTCTGCTCTCAGGATGCTTCATGTAGATAAAATTAAAGTGTTCATATAAAACCTACACAACGGTAACTTTAAAAAAAAAGAAAAAGAAAATTTCTTTGACTCTTGCCAGCCAATTACTTTCCAATCCTAAGAATATCCTTTTTGTTAAGTTGCAGTATTAAATAAATTTTTATATTACTCATCTTTCATTATAAACCATATATTTATATACTCAGAAAACCAAGGATAGTTTATGAGTTCAACAACCACTCTCAATAGTTTATATTTAAATACAAAAAGCTCAGTTCTCCCACTTACTAGCTGTCCTTTGGAAGTAATTTAACCTTTCTCTATTACTCTGTTCAAAGAAGTAGAGATGATACCTCTCTATCCTAACTCCTAGGGTTGTTGGGAGAATTAGAAGGGATATTGCATACAAAGTGCTTTAAATACAAAACCATCACGCAAATGCAAAATGCTATCATCATTACGGTTAATAAGGATAATCTCTAATAATGTTAACATTTTCTAAGAACAAACAGGATTGCCTGAGTTTTGTGTGTCAAAAGTGTTGAAATCTGACTAAACTTGACTTCTATGAATTTTTAATTTTCCTCTCCCTTAACATCCGTGATAAGTACTTCACACATAATAAGTCCTTCTCCACAATGTGACTCCTAGCTACCAGGATAACCATCAACTCCCTAATTATTTATTTTCTGTTTCAGTAAGTTCTTGTTCCAGGACTTTTACTGTCCTTCTTCTACTTGATTTAATCAAGAGCAATAACTATTGATTAGCAACCTGTGGCAGCATCTGTAGTAACAACCTGTGTAACATCTGGGCCCAAGGATTCTCCCTATAAACTATGGACTAACTTCATAATTCATATATCCTTTGGAAAATTCAACAGTAGTTTCTTCCCATGACGAGGAGCATGGAATTACAGCACATCGTGAAAAGTGGCTGATGTCAAGTCAGCAGTACTCTTACTTCATGAAACAGCTATACGAGTTGCCAGCAAGAGCATTCCAACCACATTAATGCAACATCTCACCTTAACATAGTTTCTGAATTGAAACTTAAAATTTTATGATGTCAAAAAGAAAGTCTTACACTCAAGGCTTAACATTTTATGGCTTCCTATTACCAAAAACAGCTTAAGTTTACCTCTTATCAAGACATCACAATAATAGTCTTAGCATCAAAAGTTTTAAAAATCACTAATGTACAATGGGACACACTAATGAATGGCTTCATACAAAAAGACTTTTACACCTTACTTCAAAGTTGGAAAATAGGTAAATTAGTGGTAGAATAGACCCAATATCAAACTGTAAGAATTAAACACTAAAAATAACGTAAGAGAAACATCATGAACAACCAACCATGTTTTCTCTATAGTACTGGCATGATAAGCCAAGTCTTAATAAATAGCTCATTTAACCAGGAAAGAAACTCACTCACAGAACGTGAGTGTGAAATCAAATGTCATTCTATCCTCAAAAACAAATACAGGTTCTCAAAGCAAATAAGCCAAAACACAAGAAAACTCACGTAAGAAATGGCTACCTTATATTAAATACCCATGTGCCAGACTCTGAGCTGGGTTCTGTCATGGAGCCCTTGAGATCTATTGCTAAAAGTCTGTTTACAATAGCGAGCCAGAGAGAGGGAGTGGAGGAAGGAGCACCAGTCTGAGGGTCTGGAAAACTGGAGTGCTGTGTTCCAATTCCACCAACTCCTGCCGAGAAGCCTGGGGCAAAGAGCTGACCTCTGTGTCCACAGGACAACAGGCAAAGTGGGGAAAGCATACGCTCTAAAGTCAGGCAGACCAGGTTCAAGTCCTCCCTTGGCAGCAAGTCTTCACGCTGCCCTCCCTGGCTGAGTCTTAAGTCTAACTCGGGACTTCTTGTCCGCTGACTGAGTTAGGCAGTCCTACTGGTGCTGAGTAGCCTGTGTTTCCCTCTCTTAGGATGCATCCCTCTTTATCATAACTCCTTCCATTTGTTCTACAAATATTAAACGAGCACCTAACATGTGCCAGACACTATCCTAGGGGCTGCAACCCAGCAGTGAACAAGACAAAGGTCCTACCCTTGTGGGGCACATGCCAGTGGGGGAAGTAGGTGGTAAGTGGGATAAATGCAGAGAAGGAAATAAAATGGGCGGTGTGAGGGGCTGGCCCCGTGGCCAAGTGGTTAAGTTCTCGCGCTCCGCTGCAGGCGGCCCAGTGTTTCGTCGGTTCAAATCCTGGGCGCGGACACGGCACTGCCCATCAAACCACGCTGAGGCAGCATCCCACATGCCACAACTAGAAGGACCCACAACAAAGAATATACAACTATGTACCAGGGGGCTTTGGGGAGAAAAAGGAAAAAATAAAATCTTTAAAAAAAAAAAAAAAAATGGGCGGTGTGAGGCCAGCCCGACAGCGTAGTGGTTAAGTTTGCAGGCTCCACTTCAGTAGCCCGGGGCTCACAGGTTCAGGTGCCAGGCACAAACTTACACACCACTCATCAAGCCATGCAGTGGTGGTGTCCCACATACAATATAGACAAAAATTAGCATAAATGTTGGCTCAGCGACAATCTTCCTCAAGCAAAAGGAGGAAGAATGGCAACAGATGTTAGCTCAGGGGCAATCTTCCTCACCACAAAAAAGAGTGCTGTCCTATAGTGAAAACTCAGGTAGGGAAAGCACTGGTCTCTGAATGTACACGTGTGTGCGTGTGTAGTGAAGGGACTACTTGACTGGAGCATCACAAAACCTGGATTCTCTCATTAACCTGATGAGTGGCTCTCAGCTTGGCTACATGTTAGTCAACTAGGAAGAGTTTTAAAATTCTGATGCCCAGACTGCAAATCTGAGCAGTTAAGTCAGCACGTATGGGGATGGGACCCAGACATCAGTATTTTTTAAACATTCCCAAGTAATCTCAGGATGTACCCAAGGATGGGAACCACTGAAATACACAGTTGTGTGATTCTGGGCAACTCTCTGGCTTTCCTAGTTTTCTCAAAATTAAAATGGGAGGTTGACCTTGAGTAGCACATCTCCACCTTTAACATGCATGTGGGTCACCTAAGGATCTTATTAAAATCCAGGTTCTGACTCCCAGGTCTGAGTGAGGCCTGAGACTGTGCCTCAAAGAAGCCCCCAGGTGATGCCCAGGCCATGATTCAGGCCCACACCTTGAGTATCGGGAACTAGACAATCTAAAATTCAGGAATTCAACCTAAAAAATGATCCTTCTAGTCCCAATATTCCCACTGCAAAATTCCATGAATTCCTAATAGACTAAAGAAGTAATTGTGTCTGTTAATACAAACTATCATAGACAACTACAGCAGACTACCCAAGCAAGATAACTGAGAGAAACTACAGGATGGTTACTCAATTAAGTATAGTGCCCAGCATCTCAAGAAGTGCCCAAGAGGGGAGACACAGAAACTCTATAAAACATATTCCCTGCCTTCAAAAAGTACACTATCTAGTTGGAGACAATACTAAAAAACTATAATAAAGAAATAATACGTGAATTCTTAAGGCTAAAATGAGGAGCAGATGCTAACAGTCTACAACCTCAGTAACTATCTGTGTACCAAGCACAAACTGTTTGAGGCACACACTGTATTTTGTTCATTTCTGTCCCCCTTCAGAGAACCCAGGTCTGGGTGTTACACACAGCCACCCTCATTACACATGTATAGAGTTTTTGGATGACGGAATAAATGGAACAAAATGCTACATAAGAAGAAGTGAGTACAGGCTTTTGAACAGAGAAGTAGCATAATGAAAACTGCATTTACAGTTCTTTGAAATAAGGACTGAGAATGTTTAAGTCTCCATAGAGTCTCTTTAAAGCTAACTGAGGATCTACATAGCTTATTAAATCAAAGACAGACAGAGGCCACACTGAACACAATAAACCACTTGTATCAATTAGAAGTGATACATTAAAAAAAACTGTCAGGGGCCTGCGCGGTGGTGCAGCTGTTGGGTTTGGACATTCTGCTTCAGCGACCCAGGGTTGGCCAGTTTGGATCCCGGGTGCAGACCTATGCACCGCTTGGTACCCCATGCTGTGGCAGGCGTCCCACACATAAAGTGGAGGAAGATGGGCACGGATGTTAGTTCAGGGCCAGTCTTCCTCAGCAAAAAGAGGAGGACTGGCGGCAAATGTTAGCTCAGGGCTAATCTTCCTCAAAAAAAAAAAAAAAACTGTCACATATTTTATCATGACAAATCGATTCTTGAAATTCACTAGTCATTACACATAACATGACATACAAATAATCAAAATTAAAGCAAAGTCCAAAATTCTCAGCACCTTTACTAAACTCACCAGTTTTGCCTAGCATTCTAGGTATCACACCTAGATCAGTTAGGGAGGCTAACTCTTAGAACAAGCTGTATCACGGCTCAAATACCATAAACATTAATTCTTGCTCGTGTAAAGTCGAAAACAGGTGTTCCTCATCTGTGGAGAGCTCTCCTCCAAGCAGCGGCTCCGGCACCCATGCTCCTTCCATCTTGTAGTAGGAGCCTTCCTAGGTCACTGGGCTCTTCTGCAACAGCCAGCAGGGAGGGAAAGGGCATAGATAACTACACCAGAGGGTTTCACAGGCCAAGCCTGGAAGTGGCACACTTCTCTGCTGCACTCTATTGGCTAGAACTTGGCCAAAAAGCCACACCTAATTGCAAGGGAGGATGGGAAATGCAGTCTGGCCACACGCTGAGGAAGAGGAGATGTGTTTCCTGATCAGCTAGCAGTCTCTGCCACAATGCCATTTGTAATTGTTTTTTTTTTTAATTACAGAAGAGTCATTCCTTTCAGAAATGTCTTCTGTTAACCTACAGCTCCACCATTCACCCCTAAGGCCATTCAACATCTAAAACCAATCTAGTAGTTTTTCTTCTCCAATAAATATTTTTCTAACATACTCAAAAAAGACACATCAAGGGCATCCTTGAAGGGATGTCTGGCTTTTCATCCCAGTATCTCTGGTACTTAATACTTAATGTGTGGCACATAACAAGAGCTCAAATATTTCTTAAATTCATAGATGAATAACATGCCCAAAAGTTCATGGAAAAGAAAAAGAGTGGTCCCATCTCTTCCCTGGTGACAGTGGGACTCACTGAAGACCATCAGTCTTTTTAAGACTCTCTCTCCTCTCCTAAGGCCACCCTGAGTTGCCACCCATCCTCTGGCCTCTGAACAATCAAGCAATAGGACAAAAGCTACTTTAGACCCACTCATAAGAACTGAGGGGTAAAAATACTCACCGGTGCTCAGGGACACCAACAGAGCCAATACTACCATGTCTGGCTAGAGCACAGGCCTGCTAAACAAAAAGGAGCCCAGAGTCTGTCAAAGGCCCTGCTCTGGAGACACTCCATAAAACTGGGCTAATTAACTCCAAGACTGGAAAACCAACATGTACATCTAAACACAAGTAACTTCATCCTTTTTCTGAACCACAAGGGTTAGTGGGGAATAAAATTACGTGGCACAGTACAAAAATATTTTGTGCTCACATATTACCACTTTTCAAGAAGTTTAAAATATACTGTAAGTGCTACTATAATAACCCTCACAACTCTCCTATGGGACAGAGACAAAATTAAAGTTTGTATTCAAGTTAAAAGGAAAACCGTCTGATAGGTGGCTGACTTCACACTACTGGGGTGGGCTCAATAAAAAAGTGAAGCAGTAACCTCTAAGGTAATTGGGGCACAAACCATTTTAGGCTCTCAAATTGAGTTCAACACCTAGAATTGAGTTCAAAAGCAAACAAGTAGCTAAAACAGACCACAAAACAGCTGAAGGTCTAAGAAGCTTACAGAGGAACTAATACTACAATATACCAAGCCTGATTTAGGACCTGAGAAATCACATTAATTGATTCACTACCACCAGAGATTCATGTAAAGCATATTTAAAGTGATTTCAGAACAGAAAAAAAAATTATTCTTTCTAGATATAAATCACAGCATCATTAGAATTTTCATAAATTTAATTTGGCTAGGAAGCCAGTAGACTCAATATTCTAAAAATAATCAAAGAGCACTTATTAAACGTCCACATTTGTACAACTAGATTCCAGTAGAACATATCCAGAAAAAAACTATATAAAATTTAAAATTACATTGTTTTAGCAGCATTTATCATTACTAGTACTAATGACATCAATTTTTTTAACTCTTCAAACAGCACTATAAAACAGCAACAAAATCAACCCAATTCTATGTGATATTCTTTGTGATATTAATGTATGTATAAGAAGCATTTTCATATATAAAATCTAGTTTTGGTCCCAACAGGTAGCAGAGCAGACCTTATGTCTATTCTGGAAATGGAAACACCAAGGCACAGACACTTGCCAAGAGCCCCATGTGAGGAAGGAGCAGAACTACACCAGGAGCAGGTCTTCCTACACTACTCCTGTGCGATTTCCACAAGAACACGTGCTCTCTCTCCAACAACACACTAATGCTCTCCACAAAGAAACAACGCAAAAGTCTGGGCAGAAGAAGCACTCAAGTTGCTCTGACAGAAAAGCTAAAGCAAATGTAGACACTGAGGAATATCAAAGAATATCTAGTAATCTAAGCTCGGGGGTCATCATCCTAGAGGAAAGGCTAGCAAGAGAACAGAATGCTACTACACATGCTTGGATGTTGATCTGGTAGAAAGATTTTCTGTGCTTCTCAAATAGTTTTTGGTCCATGAACCACAGACCACCCATCACCTATCACTACTTGCTACTGCCCCAAAAAATAAAACCTCATCAAAACTAAAGGAGAGAATGACACTGTTTCTCATAACAGAGCAATGAGGCGTATGCCAAGAAAATGGCAGCCGCTCTTCCCTGAATGGAACTCCTCTATGTGGGAATCTCACCTAATCCCAGCAGAGCCAGAACTAGGAAGGAAGCCAAGACACACTCTGAGGCCAAAAGAGATTTTTACAAAGGCCACGCACAAAAGCTCACACACTTCACTGGGAGAAGGGCTCTCCGATCCAAACACCTAGCTTGATTACTACTAAACTACTCACAGTTCTAATAAGCTTAATTATCAGGTTGCCAAGCCCACAGAAGAGCAGAAGCAACAAATGAGAGAGGAAAGGATAGCTAGAAATCAACAGAAGCAAAAGACTAAGAAGGGACAGCAAGGACAGATTTTTTTTAAACAATAAAAACTGCATACAAGGACTTGAAACATACAGCAGTTTGGAGTCATTTATCATAAAAGCAAACACTCTACTCAAAAGGCCCTAAAAATACCACAGTATTAAATAAAGCCCAGTTCAACAACGTAGCTACAACCTAATAAACCCAAGTTAACAAGAAAAATACATGTTAAAGTCCATGTGTTCTACTACACATAGGGAAAAAAGTAGTAGTTTTGTTTGTGTATCACTTTACAGTCTATAAAATACTTCCATATGAATTACCTCATTTGACCCTCAACAACATCATAAGGCACGAAGGAGAGATACCTCCACTGGCCAGGAATTTGCTGGTAAATAATTCAATTTTAGCAAGACAGAAGGGTTTATCAATGGCAATTATAATACAGTCTGTTAATTCATCTAACAGGAGAGCACACTTCAAGAAGCACCGACCCCCCTTGTTAGGGGATGAAGGGACAGGGCATGGAAGCTTTCTCGAGAAGGATCACCAACACAACTGTATCCGAACCTTCATCTGGAACTTCACCTCCAAAACTTCCCTCTCTAAAAACTCCCATCCTGCCATTTGCATCCTACAGCGCTTCTTGCTAAAGAACTGTGCCATCATCCCTCCCAATTGTGGTGGATAAACTTCATGGTGGACCACCCATGATCCACAAATCTTGATTCACACATACCCCTGTGTAACCTCCTCCCATTGAGTGTGCGCTGGACCTAGTGACTTGGTCCTAAGCAACAGAACACAGCACAGGTGATGGGACATCACTTCCACGATTAGGCAACACAGATCACACCTTTGGTCTTGGTAGCAGGCTCTCTCCCCTGCTGGCTCTCATGAAGCAAGTTGCCATGTTGGAGGAGCCCATGTGGCGAGGAACTGAGGCCTTCACTCCAACAGCCCACAAGAATGACTCCTTCAAATGGGAGCTTAGAAGAGGATCCTTCCCAAGTCAAGCCTTCAAATGAGACACCAGCCCTGGCCAAGACCTTGACTGAAGGCTTGTGAGGCCCGGAAGCAGTAGACCTAGCAAAGCCCTGCCTGAACTCCTGAACCACAGGATCAGCAAATAAATGTGTCCCGTTCTAAGCCATTAAGTTTGTGATAATTTGTTACAGCAGCAATAGATAACCAATATACCCACAGTCCATCGGGTCCCAGTAATTTCTTTTCTCACCTTGGACTTGATCAATCATTTCACTATCATTTGCACTCTGCACTGACCACCAAAATCTGAAAGAATTATCTGCCCTCTAGCTACCTCTTTCTCATTCTCTCAACTCACTATCAAATTGATAAAATCAATACCTTTTTCTTAGTCTTCATTCTACTCAAACTCTCTGCAGCATTACAACTGATAACCTCCTTACAACCCTGTGCCCTTTGCATCCCTGACCTCATATTCTTCTTGTTCTACTACCTCCCCGACCATTCCCTCTCAGTCTTTACTGGTCCTCTCTCCTTTGGTGACACTTAAATGGAGCATTCACCACATTTCTGCCCTCAAGTCCCGTCTCTTCTCCCATGACAATTTCACTCACTACTATAACTTTTCTTAATTCTTTTGAACTGATTCATTCATTCTTTCAACCAATGGACACTGTTCTGGGCAAGACATATGGCAATGAGCGAGACAAACAAGGTCCCTACTTTCACGAAGTTTATATGCTTTACCAGAGGCAGTGCCAGCATATCTCTATTTGCCCCTCCAGACCTACTCACCACCCTTCCCCACCCTGCCCCATGCCAAGGAGGCTGACCTCTACAGACTCCATCACCAGGGCTTTCTTGCCCTCTGAAAGTTCAGTGAAGAAGGAAAAACAGGGTGATATGAATGCCTTCCTAGTCTTTCAACCACATTTCCAATGTTATATTGTATACATACATGCTATGTACCCCAATTATAGCTAAAACAGAACCGATACATTTGCATCCAGTCTCCCCAAAACACATCCCTCCTATATTCTCTGTATCAGTTAATGGCCTCACCTAACTCCAGCTGTTGAGGTTTGAAAGCTAGGAGTTACCTCCAACTCTTCTCATCTGTCAAGGCCCGCAGTCAATCTGTCACAAAATTCTCTCTCTCACACACACATACAACTCAGCCACGCTAGCTCCTTTCTCTGACCCACTGCCACAGACACTCTCGCCAGGAGCAATTTTCTCTCAACTCCAGTCCTTCCTCTTTGCTCATTCATTCATTCAATCAATTTACCAAGCCCATCCTAGGTGCCCAGTACTCAAGTCTCTGACCTCTAAAGATGCACATCTAGGGGCCAGCCCCATGGCATAGTGGTTAAGTTCAGGGTGTTCCACTTCGGAGGCCCGAGTTCCCAGGTTTGGGATCCTGGGCACGGACCTACACCACTCATCAGCCATGCTGTGGCAGCAACCCACATAATAGAGGAAGACTGGCACAGACGTTAGCTCAGGGCTAATCTTCCCCAGCAAGAAAAAAAGAAAAAGATGTACATCTAACTGATGGAGAATAGGAGTAAACAAGCAACTCCAATACAAACAAAATATGCTATGATCAGGAAAAGCACAGAGTGCTAGCGGTGCACACAGGAAGGGTACACAACATATTCTGAAAAGAGCAACAAGGTCAAGAAGGCTTCTCGGACAAGTCTCATTTAAGGTGAAACCCAGAGGACAAGGCCCATCAGCAAAGAAGAGCATATATGTATGTATACACATGTTTTGAAGGAAGGTGCACCTTCTAAGTCAAGGCAGTGGCAACACACAAGGCCTAAAACCAAGAGAAAGCATGGCACCCTGGCACAATCAGAATCTAAAAGAATTTAACATGGGGGCTGGCCCCGTGGCTGAGTGGTTAAGTTTGTGTGCTCTGCTGCAGGCGGCCCAGTGTTTCGTTGGTTCAAATCCTGGGCACGGACATGGCACTGCTCATCAAAACACGCTGAGGCAGCGTCCCACATGCCACAACTAGACGGACCCACAACCAAGAATATACAACTGTGTACCGGGGGGATTTGGGGAGAAAAACGAAAAAATAAAATCTTTCAAAAAAAAAAGAAAAAGAATTTAACATGGCTCAAGTGTGGAGAGGAAGCTGGACATGTAAGCAGGTGGCCCTTATTAGCACCTTAAAGGAGAACTGACTTTATCCAATAAATCCCACTCCTCTGCCTAAAAAAAAAAAAAAGACAAAAAAACTCTAAAAGCCTCTCGCAGAGCAGAGGCAATAAAATCCAGACTCCAGAGTCTGACTTTCCAAGCCCCTACGACCTGACCCCCACCTATTTTTCTGGGCTCATCTACCCACACATGCCCAGAATTCCAGCCACCCCCTGTACTCTCCTGGCTGTGTGCCTTTGCTCCATTTCCTCTACTTGGAATTTCTCCTCCAACCACCATGTTTGCCGTCAATCATGGCCGGTAAAATTCTACCTCCTTCAAGAAGTCTTCCCAATTCCTCCTGGTGCCTAATTACAGCATTCATTATGACCTGCCTTGAATCAGTTACATCCCTACCTGCTCCCCTGCAGACTGGAAGCTTCTGGACTATGTATGAACTGAAGTGAATACTAATTTCAAAGACTAGGAAAAATGTTCAAAGAAACATTCAATTTGCCAGTATTGCAATCCAAAATAATCAACCATGGAAGGTCGTGAAAAAACAATTATTTTGAATTACATAACTAAAATCAATCAAAAGCCTAGATTTCTGTATTTTTTCATATAAGTGTCTCTAAATAAACATGGCTATACACTGCTTCGTAAGATCAAAACAGTAAGTCAATGAGCTCGGAAGGGGAAGTTACCTGCTCAAACTCACGAGGCACTTAGGGGACAGAGTAAAGACCAGAGTCGAGTCTTCAGATGCTCTTTCTGAAAAGCTATAAACAGCCAGAATATTACCAGAGTACCCTGACACATCACACCAACCAGTTCATCCGACTCCCTGGAACTTTTTTCCCTCATTCTTCCCTCAATTCCCATTTTCCTTCAGAGCTCAGTTCAAGAAGCCTCCTCCAACCTCTTTGATTAGTCAAATCCCTTTACGACACACTGCACTTGCCGTCATAGCATATATCCATCTACACAAAAGGAGAGAGAGCGAGCGTGTATCTCTTCCTAGCACTGTATCAGCTGTAATTTCACAGGGCCCTTTGATTAATGTTGACATCCCCATTTGCTCCATGAGGACAGGGACTGTGTCTATCCTTCTCTGTGTCTGGCACCTTATTATTATTTGTTGGGTAAATGAACTGACTTAAGAGTATAATAATAACTGATATTCACATGCCCCCATAGAACTAAAAGATCCTAAAACATCCTCTGACAACTCTAAAAATAATAATAGTAACAATTATATAAATTTAATGTCACAATTTTATTGTAACATATTCTAACTCTGTGATAATTAAACATTCATATATGGAATCTGCTAATTCTCCATTAATCAGAATGCGTGTTAACCAGAATACCCCATTTTTTCTAAACATGCAAGGGATCAGCAAACTTTCACATCAAAAGCACACATACCACAAGACGTCAACCTACAAGCTATACAAATAGCTATTTGCTCTCTTGGAACCTGAAAAGTCCAATTCCAGCCTAGCAGTGAATTACAGTGTTTCACCAAGGCAGCCTACTGTATTAATAAATTAAAACAACAATATATTTTTTATTTTTGCAGGTGAAGATTCACCCTAAGCTAACATCTGTTGCCAATCTCCCTCCTTTTTTCTTTTTCCCCCCAAAAGCCCCAGTACATAGTTGTGGATAGTTCTAAGTTCTTCTGGTTCTTCTATGTGAGCTGCCACCACAGCATGGCTACTGACAGACAAGTGGTAGGGTTTTGCACCTGGAAACTGAACCCAGGCCACCAAAGCAGAGCATGCCAAACTCTAACCACTAGGTCATCAGGGCTGGCTCTTCCACAGTATTTTTTTTTAAGCCAAGATGCTTAGGTACTTGAGTTAGCCAGTAGTTCCCAAGCAAATAGCAGACCCACAAAATGATTTAAACTCCCCAAATCAATCCACAGATTTAACATAATCCTTATCAATACCAAAACTCCCTTTTTTGTAGAAATTACCAAGGTGACCCTAAGATTCATATGGAAATTCAAGGGACCCAGAAGAGCCAAAACAATCTTGAAAAATAAAGAACAGAGTTGAGGACAGACACTTCCCAATTTCAAAACTTACTATAAAACTACAGTAATCAAAACAGTGTGGTATTGGCATAAGGACAGACATATAGAACAGTGGATTAGAATCAAGACTCCAAAATTAAACCCACACATATACGGTCCACTGATTTTTGACAAGGGTGCCAAGATTCTTCAATGGGAAAAGAATGGTCTTTTCAACAAATGGTGCTGGGTCAACTATATATTCACGTGCAAAAGAATGAAGCTGGAAGCCTGGCTATCTCACAACATATACAAAAATCAATTAAAAGTGAATCAGAGACCTAAATGTAAGAGCTAAAACTACAAAACTTTTACAAGAAAACATAGGTGTAAATCTTCATGACCTTGGATTAGGCGATGGTTTCTTAATTACAAAAGCATAAGCAAAAGCTTAAGCAACAAATGAAAAAACAGAAACATCGAACTTAAAATGTAAAACTTCTGTGCTTCAAAGGACACTCAAAAAAGTGAAATGATAACCCACAGAATGGGAAAAATAGCAAATCATATGTCTAATAAGAGACTGATATCCAGAATATATAAAGAAGGCCTACAACTCAACAGCCAAAAGACAAAACTCAATTCAAAAATGGGCAGGCGGGGCTGGCCCCGTGGCCAAGTGGTTAAGATCGCGCGCTCCGCTGCAGGCGGCCCAGTGTTTCGTTGGTTCGAATCCTGGGCGCGGACATGGCACTGCTCATCAAGCCACGCCGAGGCAGTGTCCCACATGCCACAACTAGAAGAACCCACAATGAAGACTATATAACTATGTACCGGGGGGCTTCGGGGAAAAAAAGGAAAAAAAATAAAATCTTAAAAAAAAAAAAAATGGGCAGAGGACTTGAAGAGACATTTCTCCAAGAAGATATACAAATAGCCAAAAAGCACATGAAAAGATGTTCAACATCATTAGCCATAAGGGAAATGCAAATCAAAACCACAGTAAGATACCACTTCACTTCCACAAGAATGTGTATAATCAAAAAGACAGACAGTAACAAGTGTTAGCAAGGATGTGGAGAAATTGGAACATTCAACTGCTACTGGTAAGAATGTAATAGGCTGCAGCCACTCGGGAAAACAGGCAGTTCCTCAAAAACTTAAACACAGAGTTACCATATGACCCACCAATTCCATTCCCAAGTATGCATACCCAAGAGAAATGAAAACATATGTCCACACAAAAACATGTACACAAATGTTCATAGCAGCATTATTTATAATAGCCAAAAAGTAAAAATAAATCAAATGGCCATCAACTGGCGAATAAATAAAATATGGTGTATCTATACAACAGAATACTATTGCACCATAAAAGGAATGAAGTTCTGAAATATCCTCAATGTGGACGAACCTTGAAAACATTATGCTAAGGGAAAGAAGCCAGTCACAAAAGGCCACATATTGTAGGAGTTCATTTATATGGAATGTCCAGAATAAGTAAACCCATAAAGTCAGAGCTACTAACGGGTAGAGGTTTCTTTTTCAAGTGAAGATGTTCTGGCATTAGATGGTGGTGATAGTTGCACAACTGTCTAAATAAACTAAAAACCAGTGAATTGTATATTTTAAAAGGCTTAATTTTATGGTATATGAATTATATCTCAATAAAGTATTTAAAAAAGGAGTCAAATTCCTTTAACTACTAACAATTACTTTGTTGATTTTATGTTTCTTTAACACATTATATACTTTTCTTTTTTGTTAAGCAGAACATACTAGGCAGTACAGCTTTTCTGAAGATACTCAAGGTCATCACCATAAAACATCAATTACTAAGGAGCCGTATATTCAGAGAATTTGATGGTGTCCAGGCTACTCGCCCTTCACATAGTACCTCCAAACTACTGTTCTTCCAGTCTTCCACCCGTCTACTGTAATTGTTTCCTTCTTCTACGATGAGAAATCAAGAAAAACCAGAGATTAGAGGCAGGAAGGATATATCAAAGAAAAGGCAAACGAGTGCGCACACAGGTGGCCCCATACACTTCAACAGAGACTGTTTCCTGTTTTCTTCCCCCTAGATCCCCTCTTCTGAGGCAACGTCTACCTTTCTTACTAAGGATGAACGTTTCCAACCTTTCAAGTTTACTGTCCACAACGAAGGGGAAAGCGAGGAAGCTCACTCAAGTATCTGAACTGTGGAAAACCTCAGATGACACTGACATTCCCCAAACTTGCCTGATTCTACCTGAGAACCCACAAAGGACAAAGACTGCACAGACCATCAGGTTCCAGTGCGTCCTGCCTGCTTCACCGCTGCTCAAAGCACAGCCTTAGGACAGTTATTACACCCATTACTGACTTATTCCACACACACCCGCCTGGCTAACTGAGGACGCTTGGCCTCCTATCTATAGCTACAATGAACATTTTCTCTGCAAAAAATGTACTCACTATAGCAACTGAACATAAGAAATCCATTTTGGAATCAATATTTTTTCTTTTACACTAGTTGATGGAGACAGTTTGAGATGCCAGGACTCCCTGCTACAGTCCCCTTGTCACACAATCTCCTTTCACCCTAAGCCCCTCTAAATGATCAGCAGGCCAACGGATCCTAACCAACCCCTTCACAGTTGACAGGACCAGGGTGAAGACCTGGCCTATGGAAGCAAAGCAACTGGCTAAGAGGAGTTAGTCCAATTCTCTATCTTGAGTATTTTAAATACGGGCTATAGAGACTAGAGTCAGATGACGGTGAGCACTGAAACTAGAGTCAGGACACGCAGTATCCATGATGGGAGCCACAGCAGGCCACGACTACGTGAAAATTATGGTGGAGGAAGGAAGCTACATGTAAGTGGAGAAATCTCATCTGCAAGGAGAAACAGGAACAGCAGAGATGAGAGGCATGGTCTCCCAGAAGAGATCCCAGCTCAGCCCAAGGGGTCTCCAGAGGAAAAGTCTACTTCAGACTCTCCAGGTCCAGCTCCCAGACTGTCCAGCTGCACTTCAGTTTCTATCCTGGGAAGCTGAGACTGCTTCTGCTCTTATACAAAAACCACCTTCAGGGGGCTGGCCCCATGGCCAAGTGGTTAAGTTCGCATGCTCCGCTGCAGGCGGCCCAGTGTTTCGTTGGTTCGAATCCTGGGCGCGGACATGGCACTGCTCATCAGACCACGCTGAGGTAGCGTGCCACATACCACAACTAGAAGGACCCACAACGAAGAATAGACAACTATGTACCGGGGGGCTTTGGGGAGAAAAAGGAAAAAAATAAAAAAATCTTAAAAAAAACAAAAAAACCACCTTCACTTAACCTAACTTGAGCAGCCTATGTCCCCTGCAATCAAAACCGCTCTAACTAAAGTAGGGCCTGAGTACCCTCCCTGACATCAAGTGCCCTAGTGTGCACTTTCTGTATAAATGAATCCCAAAGGCCTGATTACCATTGTTTATTTATTTTTTGGGTGTGTGTGTGTTTGTGTGTCTGTGAGAGAGAGTGAGATTTTGACATTTTATTCAAGGCACAATCTCCCACCTTGGGGTAAGGAAAATATTGCCATATATTTACTGTTAGGACTCTATAGCTATTTCTCTCATTAGGTTTTGAATCCATTTGGAGGGTTTTTTTTAAATTGTGGTAAAATATACATAACATAAAATTTACCATTTTAACCCTTTTTGAGTACACAATTTAGAAGCATTAAGTACATCCACACTGTTGTGCACCATCATCAAAAACTCTTGTTTATTTTTAACAGAATTCTGAAAACCATGATTTTTTCATTCTTACTAAACAAATGACTTTTGCCTATGCTCTTTCATCAAATGACAAGGGCAAAGACCCTCATCTGAGGTGGTACTGTGGTAGGCTGGCAAAGAAAGTAGCAGAGAACATCCGCAACAACTTGGAGCAGTCCCAGAGCAGCTAAATTCATCCCCAGTTCCTCTAGACATGGCCACAGAGGCTGGAGACTATAAATACCTGGAGAGGACAGATAACAGCTGTCAAGGATATTCAGCCCAGTCAGAAAGGTTGCCACTATCCCCAGATTTGCATCAGAAGACACCCATACAAGCGACAAGGGGTCATATGTAGAATAATCACATTCAGAAGAGAAAGAGTGCTGTTCCTCAACTCCCAGAACGCCTGGAATAAATCCCTGGGCCTTGAATTTGGTCAAGTAATCTATGATCAATTTTTGGAGGACCCTAGGAAGAAAGAAAGTACTTCAAAACTTTTGAGTACCCACTCACCACCTTCTGCTTGTTATAGCTCTCTTTTTAAGCACAACAGCCTCTATCAATAAAATTAAATGGGGAAGAGACCTCCATCAGAAGCTTTGTCAAAGCAAATAATTCAGCCAGCACATTTCACAATGGCAGAGACAGAAGGGAGAACACTGCGCACTTTAACTTGTCCCTCAGTATCTTTAAATTTGAAAGAAACTTTGGATTAAGTTATATTCAAGTTATCAATTAGGTTATATTCAAGGCCTCTCCAAATGCAAGACCTGTAGCACCCCAGGAAGTACGCCCAAGCACAGACCCTATACAATCTATCATAGCGGACATACTAAAACTCCCCAATCCAGATGGGTTTCTTAATAGAAAGAGTCTTATTTACTGACCTACTGGCAATCAATACATTTTAATAACACTTATATTAATCAACTCCAGAAAATACAACTAAATGAATATAAATAGTACCTTAAACATAAAAAGTCTGAGATGAGCAGACACTTTTTCATGTCATCATACATTATTTAAGTCTATTTTTCCAAAACTATGAACTCTCATCCATATCAGAATAAAAGACCAGAAATGTGTCATAGGGAATAACCAAGCAGAAGGAACATTTTTGTGCTGTGCATCTTTAACAACTTTTACAATTTTTTAAAGTTAACACTTGCAATGTGTTAAACACATCTAAAAAATTAAGCCCTCTACATACACCAGAAAGGAGGCCCCTCAGTGACTATAGTTCAAATTCCTCCTACATGGCTTGAGCCAACGTTTTAATTCTTGACCTGGAGCAAGCACCTCAAAAAGAAAAGAGACAGTTAGGCAGAACAGAATAGCTGCATACCAGCAAAAGAAGCCATAAAGCAAAATTCCATACATTCAACTTCATTTTCTTATAAGTCAGAATGGAAAGGAACTTTAGAGGTCATCACTAGGACAACCCTTTACCCAATACACGAATCCCCTCAAAATTATTACCAACTAACATTATACCAGAGCTGAGGTCTGGGAAAAACAAGATGAGAAGCTGAGCCAGAATCAAGAGCGATAAAACAGTATCAAGGAAGGAAGAGAAGGTTGCAGAGGCCAAGGAAAGAGGCGTCTAGCACCTGGCCTACACAAGTGGCAGCAAGGACAGCAGAAAATACACCTCTAGCTGGGGTCCCTGGTCCCATTCACCAGTGTTCCTGGCTATTGAAAGAGAAGAGGATGAGCTGGGAATCACAGTGAGCTTGTTCTAAAAGCCACTAGGAAACCTTGGCCTTCACGGCCCAAGGACTCATCTAGTATTGTTTGGCTCAGGCGAAGACAAAAATGGTAATGCTGACACTACAACTAGTTTTCCCAATATTTTGAAATCTGACATCAAAACCCGTTAACTTTTCGGGGCCGGCCCCGTGGCCGAGTGGTTAAAAGTCACGTGCTCGGCTTCAGTGGCCCAGGGTTTTGCCGGTTCAGACCCTGGGCATGGACCTAGCACCACTCATCAAGCCCTGCAGAGGTGGCGTCCCACACAGAAGAACTAGAAGGACCTTCAACTAGAATATACAACTATGTACTGTGGGGGTTTGGGGAGAAGAAAAAAGAAAATGATTGGCAGATGTTAGCTCAGGGCCAATCTTTAAAAAAGAAAAAAAACACCATAACTTTTCATAAATACAACAGTGGTACAGTTTTGAAAATTAGGGAGTGTTTACAGGGACCCTCTACCATGAAATATTCCTTTCTTCAAGTATTTACAATTAGATTCCTTCCTAGAAATTATATTTAAATAATTTTAAAAGAATTTAGTTCTTAGAGAAAATAATAAACATCATTTAAGTCATCTTCAAATGCTTATTCACATCTATCTGCTCTTATGTTCTTCTTAGAGCATCTACTTAACGGAGAAAGCTAAAGACAAGACCAAAGACCTCTGCTCCCCTTCAGACAACACAAAGCTCTCGTTTCACTTAAGGGTGGGAGGAGATGGTATCCACGTTGTCATGAGGTTTAAAGAGTCATCTCAGGAGTAACACTGGGTATCAGTCAAAATAGCTGCAGTTCAAATCGTCTACTCTAACCATAATTGTAACTGAGCTAAAATGACTTCCAAATATAACACACCTTATTTCTAAACGTTTCTTGGCAATTAAATACCTAGAAAGTCAAAAAGAAACAAGAAAGCAGAAAAAATGAACTTTTTTAAAGCTCACCATTCATCAACTACAGGAGGCTCAAAAGATGCCATACGCTGGAGGCTCAGCCTCAAACTTGGCCCTGTAGAGGAAAACTCCAAATAAGATTTCTTCAAAAACTGCTCTCACGCAGCACTAAATTACAAGCAGTGACCTCCCTGGAGGAGAAACCGGAGGCAACAGCTACAAGAGTGTACAATCTAGAGGAGAGGAAACCTAACTCCAACACAAGGGATGCTATGCTAGTTACATAATAATAACAAAACATATTGAAAATGCAAATCTCAAACAATAATGTTATTTAAAATATTTCAAGAGAAAAAAAATGCCCCCACCCCAAAGTCCAAATGCATTCCAAGCGTAATCTGAACAGAACATAATTTTATCTCCAGGCCTACCCTCTCTGAAATAAAGGAGACTCCTCCAATTTAGTCAAATTACAACAGAAATGCCACTTTAAAACAAAGGAGCTACAGCATAGCACTCTGAACTTCATGGGAGAACAAAAATGTAGTGTCAATATGTTCACAACACAGCTCAATCCACAAAATCATGAGATAATTAAACTGACTGTTTTTAGGTTTCAATCTGTTTCGCCAGAAACCTTGTCCAAACTACACTGATGCAAATCAGCATGAGCAACTCTAGCTCTATCAAAACAACTCCAGTGTCTTATCTTTTGTTTTACCTTTTATCGCTGATTTATGGGCTGACTGATGGTAAACTGATTTGCGCATGTGCCAGAAGTCAGCTCAGGAATACAAAACACAAAAAGAGATTTAGAAGAATGAAATTCATGAATGAAAATGCTGACGTCATAGTTCAGCTCCCAGCAGAGCTTAGGGTAGTCTGTGAGGAACCGATGTTAAATCATCAGCCATTTAGTGAAGGAGATGAAACAGAAAAAGCCCCTGCTCAGAATAAGGGAAGGGGAAAGAGAGAAAAACTGTATTAACAACCTTTACCCTAGACCAAAAATGAAAAATACACAATGTATAAGCCACAAACAAGATAACTTCTAAACCATGGAACTGTTTCATACTATTGTTACAAGTAAAATTTTCAAAAGATATGATTGGCGGCTGGTCCCAGGCGTAAAGTTCACACACTCCACTTCGGTGGCCTGGGGTTCACCAGTTTGGATCTCCGGTGCGGACATGGCACCGCTTATCAAGCCATGCTGTGGCAGGCATCCCACATATAAAATAGAGGAAGACTGGGCTGGCCCCGTGGCCGAGTGGTTAAGTTCGTGCGCTCCGCTGCAGGCGGCGCAGGCGGCCCAGTGTTTCGTTGGTTCGAATCCTGGGCGCGGACATGGCACTGCTCATCAAACCACGCTGAGGCAGCGTCCCACATACCACAACTAAAAGGACCCACAACGAAGAATATACAACTATGTACTGGGGGACTTTGGGGAGAAAAAGGAAAAAATAAAAAATAAAATCTTTAAAAAGGAAAAAAAAAATAGAGGAAGATTGACACAGATGTTAGCTCAGGGCCAATCTTCCTTAGCAAAAAGAGTAGGATTGGCAGCAGATGTTAGCTCAGGGCTAAACTTCCTCAAAAAAAAAAAAGGGCGGGGGCTGGCCCCATGGCCAAGTGGTTAAGTTCGTGCGCTCCGATGTGGTGGCCTAGGGTTCGGATCCTGGGCACGGACATGGCACTGCTCGTCAGGTCACATTGAGGTGGCATCCCACAGGCCACAACTGGAAGGACCCACAACTAAGATATATAACTATGTACGGGGAGGGGGTAGAGGTGGGGGTTGGGGAGATAAAGCAGAAAAAAGGAAAAAAAAAGATTGGCAACAGTTGTTAGCTCAGGTGTCAATCTTTAAAAAAAAAAAAGATATGGTTAGTTGTGTCTCTAAAGCAGAACACAGTCCCATCCCCACCTTAAATCTTTCTCCCATCATGTGCCATCTCATCCAAACATAGTTTTAGGTCTTCAATGAAAACCAGCTGGCATTGCCATACCACGTCTAATTTTAAGCAATTGTGAATACAATGGGGTGGGACTCAGTGACCTCAGGCAAGCTACTGGAATGTTTAAGTGAGAGGGAAAAAATGCTTTTATCTAATGATGTAATATAAACTAATAAAAAAGATTATAAAAATTTGATTTACCTAAAACTATTAAAAGCAGCTACTAGTGTGGATTGTTCAAATTTTTCATCTCTTGGCAGAACTGAAAATCCAACTAGTACCACATACAAACTTCTATAAAGTTTAGACACAACTTACTAAAATCTTTTTATTCAGGACACTTAAGTAACTGATTCCTAGATTCCTAGTGCTTCCCAGGAAATTTAAGATTATTACATTCTTAGAAAATAAGTGACCCTTAGATCCTTGGTAACCTCTCCAAACCACAAAACTACAAGAACATTCTGTCTTCTTTACCATTCATGTGGCTTAAAATAACCATTCACCCAAAATGGATTTTTTTTAATTTAAGCAATAAATAATTTTGCCAATAAACATTTTAAAAAGAAGATCTTATTAAGTTAAAATGCAAACATACCAGTTTTATCTGTAAATCTACAATGTTCAAAGAGATCATCTCACATTTCCACCACAAATATCTTTGATAGAACATCACTACCCCCTTGTGGATTCACAATAAAAAATCCTTATCTTCAATCTTCACTTTTTAAATGTTTCATTCCAGTGAACTTCCATTAAAGTTTACATTTTCTTCACTAAGAAGGGTTATTTTATTTCAATAACTTTTTGAAAAAAGAAAAAAACACTTTTAAATAACCAATTCCATCAACTTCTTTATCTTCTAAACATCCCCATTTTGGGAGTGTTCTTTATACAGTAGGTATATGTGCCTATTTCAACATGGTAACCACATCAACATTCCATTTTTCCAGAGAATATCTGAATTTATACTTCCAATCATCACTTTCAGATTATTTTTTAAAATACATGGGTAACTTCTTCACTACTGTAACTTTTTTCTTTCTATTTGATAATTTCACACTTTCCACCAATTTTTTATTGCTTCCAAGTGGTTTGATATCCAAGTGCCCCAGAAATCCAATGGGGCACATACATCCTCAGAAATGACTCTTCAGACAAGATTAAAAACCAAATCTAAGTTTTAAAAAGATTCTTGATTGTATTCTACACCTTCAGAAATGCTTCCTGGCAATCTAAATCAATCCTGATGAAGCAAAAAAAGATAATACCTATTTTTCAAAACCAGAAATAAAGGCTTTGTTTTTTTCTTTTTTATTAGTGCAACAGCACCTCTGGTTGTATGTATGTACCATTCTACTATAACATACAGATACATCTTGTTAAATGTACACTACAGAAAGGATTAAATAAACTTAAATATCTGGTTTCTCACTCGTTACAGACAGATTTAGCTGAAAGTATAAACTATCTCCACAATAACGCACAGGCTACAGAGAAAGTCCTGACGAGTCTTCTGCCGTTACTCAGAGTTAACTCCCCATCTTCTCACAGATGCTGAACACAAAAGCAGAGATGCGGTAATTTACTATTATTATGAAAAGACAAATTCCAGTATTCATTCCAATGGTTAGGTGAAAATAAAAGAGGAAAAATAATCCACTTTGCAAGTGTTTTTAAGTGACTAAATACATAATCTTACCTTATGGGAATTGATAAGGAAAATAAGAGACAATGAGTGGTCTGTGAAATAACTGAATGCTATGTGTTCCAAAAGGCTTTTCACTTGTCACCCCCATGGAAAACTGTATATACAAAAACTATGAATTAAGCAACATGTTGAAAGCTAGTGGCTGAACCATGGGGTAGGAGCAGTCAGAGCTGGCCTTCGTGGAATTTGGGGGGATTTTGTTATGATTGTTGTTTCTGGATTTTTTTTTTTTTTTTTTTGGAGAGAAGGCAGGGAGAGATATTTTGGATGACATTAGGAAGTGAGATTAGTGATGAGAGTAAGCCACTTAATTAGTCTCCAGGTAGTAACATGGTTAAAACTGTTAAGAACACAGTCGCAAACATTTCTTACAACGCATGTCACTTTGTGCACTTGTAACTACGGAACCATACTGCCGAGAGCAGAGTGAGGAAAACAGCCCCAAACCAGCACATCTCCCTCGCAGTCACTCTCTGCTAGTCTGCTCAGTCTCAGGAAGGGATATGTTACATGACTTGAAAGGCTTGGCTAAATCTGAAAAACAAAAATGTGACCATACTTTTCCAAGTGAGCAAAGAACTCACGTCTAAGAGAACATGGAACTCTATCAAGAATAAGCAAAATATTGGGGTGAATGTAGAAGAACCATTAAAAAAATATCTCTCTGGTCATTCCATCTTATGATATGTCAATCAGTTGAAAGTAAATGAACAATCCTCTAAAAAAGAGTGAAAAAGGAAGTAATGTGGCTGACACTTGGCCTCTCTTTGCAGTGGGGTACATAATATTTCTTTTTCGGTCCAGGGTAATAAGCTAAGAAAATGCTCAGGAAGGATTACCGATCTCTACACAAGGAGGCCCATGACCTTCTACAAGCAATGGCGTTTAAAGCAGAGATGCAATACAACCTTAGAAATACACAGCCAGCATACAGATGGCAAAAAGACACCTTTTACTTTGTCCCACCATATAAAAAAATCGAGGACTGCTGTCCATTTGTCAATATATACAGAGAAATACTTTCTTACAAATACATGACAAATATCACGGAGTGGAAGACCATCTATATGTTTACAAGCCCCTCTTTCTAATGACAGATGGTGACATCTAAACCACAGGACTGATGGACACTACATCCATGGATGGCACAAAATAAAAGGATCTGATAGTGTCTGATCAACCTATATCCTGAACCTGATTAGGTATTCAAAAAGAAAAAGAAAAGAAAGATAGATTACAAACTATAATCTAGAAAACAGAGTGAATGACCAATCATGTTATACGGACAAAGAAGTAGAGAGCAAGAACACTCCTTACTCTCACCCTCAAACACACCAAAGACTAAAGACAGTATTATAACAGGCAAAGTAACATTAGACCACCCCATACAACTTTGTGAATACAGGCCCCAGATGAAGTGGTATACCTGTTGGCTCTGCCCAAAGAAATTTACCATTATCAAGCCAAAGAGACAGAAGGAAGCTGGCTAAACGCAGCAAAAACAAACTTTCAAAATCATACACGGGGAGGCCCACATACTAGAAGGACACAGTGTTTCACCCCGGGACGCTATCCAGTTACAAATACTAATATCATTCTTGCTGTGTGGCTTAAGTCCCCTTCCATCTCCCTATCCTTAGGGAAACAAAAAGTAACGCTGCCTCTTACTACACAACAACTGGAATGGTGGGCACCCCTCTTTACCGAATGATAGAAACCCTATGAATACAGAAGACCTACAAATTCTTTTTTATAATAATGATGACAAAGGCAATAAAGAAATCTCTTTATGTGGCAAAAAATGAGAGGTAGAATTTAAGTCATCTAGAACATTTAAAAGAAAAAGGGCATGGTAACTGATTCTAGAAGATACAGAACATTTCATAAAATGATCTGTTATAATGGAAATACAAAAGATACACCCATCACCTGTCACCACAAAAAAGTCAGTCACGTAGTCACTGAATAAAGGACAACACCAAACCACATACTGCAACAATCCCAAAGAGGAGTTCTTCTCAAGAGTGAAATGCTAGCGGAATTAGTTTCCACAGACACTGTGGAGGGAAAATCTGATTTAATATAGGAGGAAATGAAAAAGTGCATTTCAGGTTAATTCTTTATTATTATTACCATCATTATGTATACCTACCCTACATCCAAAAATAATCTGAGGCTATTTATCAAAAAAAAAGACACAAATAACATACTATTAAAAAGTATAAAGTATTAAAAGTCACATAATAAATAAAAGCAGTGATAACTATACCAGATTTCTAGCCTAAGAATGGTCACTACAATTAGGCATTAAATTTAGATATAAAACTTCCTGGCAGTGAAAATGTTAACAGCAGCTCATACAGTTCTTACTATCTGATAATCTGAAACATACCAGCTAATCATAAGAGAAAATTATTTTTCTACCAATTCCTTATATAAAGGATGCATCTGATTTCATGTTCTATACAATACCTAGTATGCTGCTGTTCAAATGTTAAACAAGCATTCCAATCAACCATCTATCTAAATGACCTAAAAGTTATGCCTAGATGATTAGAAAGAAGGTTGACTACTTTTTTCTACACACACACACCCCCTACACAGTCCGAGGGAAAGCTGTTAAATGCCTCTCCTGTCTACCCTCCACCCTCTCCACCACCCCCACTCTGCAGGGAGGGGAAAAAGCTCATTGCGATAGTACATTAACAGAGTATATTTTTGAAAGATTACAATCCAAACAGTTAAAATTCAGAAAAGAATACCTTACAAGACTATATAAAAGACAAGCAGAAGATACACTGAAATCATACTAACAAGACCACTATGGTCTCAAGCAAAGTCACATAACCCCCACAGATTCAGGCACATAAGAAGCTCAGTAAAGGTCTCTGGAATGAATGCGCTCAGTGATGGGAATATTGACATAAGAACAACTTCTCTCCAAAAGGACGAATTCAAAGGTCCCACAAAGGAGGCAACAGGAACAACTATGAGGAGAAAGGAAGATAACGTGAGCATCCCCTTCTGTTGTTTTTCCCATAAGGAAACCAGAAAGAAGTACAACTGCACACAAAGAGTTATTTCCCTGCATCTTAGGAATGAGAAATGAAGAACGGCCCTGAGTAACAAAGGAGTAGGGAAAATGTTCGGCCACAAGACGGGCTACCTCAAAATCAGCCAGAAAGAATTATAATCCTACCAGGGATACAAGCTACACCCAGCATAAACAGAGAACTAAAATAATGTCACCTGACTGTAAAGAACTGGCTATTTTAGGGAGAAAGCCTAAAAACTACAAAAAGGGAAAAATGCGGATAAGCAGGATGTATAAATACGTCTCAAAGAGCAAGCAAGAGCAGCCCCACTCTTTTGAGAGGGAAAATCTGACCTTGAGTAGAGGTTGCTGTGTACACATCAACATTCTGAATCCACTCAATGATGAGATGGAGAAACTCAACACTTCCCTGGTACAGGGTAAGTCAAGACTTCAAGTAGACAAGGGAAGAGATGACCCATGGGTCACCCAACCTTGTCCAAAAGGCTTGGGGAAGGAGACAGAGGGAAGGAGAGGAGACAGTGACGTCTAGCAGAGAGATGTAAAAAGAAAAGTAGTTAAGAGAACTCATCTAGCCTCACTACAAGAGAACACTGGGCACTGGAAGAGTAAGAGGGAAAAGCTGATCTCCAATAACCTATGGGGACAGGTGACACAGAAAGCACAACCGTACTAAACTCAAAGAAAGGAACCTAACCTTACACACTAACCTCAAGTGTGTTCCTCCAACTTGTACCCTTTTCCTTCCACTGCCCACTGTATGGAGCACCCCGGTTAGCAGGGGAAACACCAAAAGGCAGTGGGTGGTGTGGAGAAGGGCAGGAAAGGATCCACCCCTGGAAGTGAGATGACGCTGCTGGGCACACTCCAACACACACAGCAGGTATTCAACTCTTGTTTTCCAAGGGTCATTAACACTACTCCCTAAAAATACAAATTGCATCAAACTGGGTATAGATACAGACAGACTAAAAACAACAGAAAAAAATTTAAAAACCAAAAAAGAGGAAAATGAGGTCAAAAGCGCTTTCAGTCAACGAGTCTTATGCCCCCGACTGGACAACTCCACATTAACAGAAGGGCAAAGTCCCAAAGTCGAAGCCTAATGTGACCAATCCTCCAGATAACCCTGTCTCCTTACTCGGTAATCCAGGTGGAGAGAGTGTCCTTGCTAGAAAACTGCTTAAAGGTCCAAAAGCTCGGAGTCTGACAGAGCTTGTTGGGGAGGATGAGGCTCCAAGCGAAGCCTGTCAAAAAGTAAGACTCTGTTGCTCAGTGACAGCAGCTGGCAACCATTCTAAGCCTACTGAGAGACGGAACTGAGGGGACCAGAGGAGGCCCAAATCATTCCCCCACCCCAGAGCCAAGGGGAAACACCAAATACACAAACTGTGACACTCAGGAAAACCTGGAGAATAATCCCTCCCACTCTTTCGTGAAGTGTCACAGGCCTTTCCAAAGGTAACTTTTCCTAACGTACCCAACCTCTCTCAATTATTTAAACGGCCAAAATAAAACAGTGACATATTTATGGCCATTCATTCCTAGTTGTCACAGAAACACATATTCTTCTCACCCACTCCTATTGTTTGCCCAAAATACATGAGATGTCTTTCCCCTACATGGCAATAAAGAAATCAAGACAAGAACTTTAAACTCTAGGAAGAATCAAGCAGAGAATACGGCCCTTAAATTCAGAATGCCTAAGTTTTGATGTGCATCGGCAAGCACTCTACACTTCGTGTATTCAGGGACTTGGAACATTCAGGATGTCATTCTGCTTATTCAGTACAGTACAAATGACAAATGAAAGAGTGGTAAGAATTGGCCATTTATCAATGAGTCTTCTGATTCTTCTAAGCCTGAAGAGTTACCAACAACAGTAATACCCATCTTTATTCTTACACTTCAAGGTCCCCACATACACCCAAAATGTATAGATGGTCATCTAACCCTTCCAACTTTCTGTATATATATATAATGAATCTGGTTTCATCTACAAATATATGCCTATATGTGTGTATATGTAAACAAATGTACAGCATCATGATAATCTTTTTCACCAAAAGAGAACTAGAACAGCAAAAAATAGAAAGCATCCAAATTTCCCCTTCACCTGAAAGCTGCAAGATTGAAAGAAATGTTTGGATCCCACCAGACACAACACGAGGGCCAAAGGAAGGTTCTAGTACAACAAGGAGCACATTGGCAACCTCTTCCCGAATGGCACGTGGGCGACATGGGTGTCTACACTCCCTTTTCTGGATGGAAAGGCATATGGCTTCTTCTTACCCAGCCAACAGGAACACAATTTAAGAAAATTAGAAAAAGTCAAGGTAACAGGCTCACTAAATATGGCTGACTGGGAAACAGAAACCATAAGGAGGATACGAGTTCTCTTAAAAAAGAAATGGGAAGTTTATTTCCAGGGACGATTCAAAGACTCTTGAATGTAGCATGTACAAAGACTGGTTCTTAGTGCACAGAAGACAGTAATCAGAACACCAAAAAACAAGGGCACATGACCCTCCTCCTGGTGGGGCAGTGTCAACTGGTGAATGCTGCCCCCACCTAAGAGGCAAAAGAAAACTGGAAGCAAAATTATACCCTGGTTTTCCTCAGCCATAGGAGTAATTACCGTGGCCCCTTCTTACCCAAATACTAGGCACAATGGAAACCTTGCCCTACATCTGATGGGGCACCCACCCTCCACTAAACAAGGAACTCTAAGGAAAGAAAACACGTTAGAGTAGCTAGACAAATGGGGAAACGCGCCCGGGAATGTCCAGTTTCTCCGATAAGAAAAAAAGGGCAACTCAAAGGGTATTCAGGAAATGAGCTCACCCTAACCCAGGAAAGTGTGCCTAATCTGTAAGAAGTATCTGCTTTCCTATTTAGAATGACTTCAGAGCTGCACAGGCCCCCACTATCCACTGGGTGAGGGAAGAACATGGGTAGCCCGAGTCCCCTTGTCCTGGCAAAAGGGTCAATAAATGGAGTGCGGAGGCCCCAAAAGACTCCACAGAAGATGAAAGAATGAGACGGACCCCTTGGCCAAAGAAGGATCAGGGTCACAGAAGGTAAAGGGCAAGGGAGTGTGGAGACCCCACCCTCCTGGCTGCGAGAGGGGCAAGGGCAAGCAAGAGTCGGAGGAGAACGACTGCCAGGGGCGGGGATGTTGCGCAGGCCCCCTCCCAGGAAAGGGAGGGGGAGGGGTCACACGAGGCCCTTCTGCCCGGGGACGTTCAGCAGGAGGGGGTCCCCCTGGTGGGGAGAAGCGCGGGGACCCCCGCCGGCGCTGGGAGGCGCCCACGGGGCTCGAGGCTGATGCTGGACTGAGTCCGCCTGGCCCTGCCACCCGAGAGACAGGGGCGGCGAGGATGAGCGCCGGCAGTGCCCCGACGGGGACCGGCCCGGGGCAGTGGGGCGCGGGGCCGGTGGGGGCCTGAGGCGGATAAACTTTCCGCCCCGCGGCCCCCCTGGGCCCGGCGCTGGGGGCCGGGGGCGGGGGCCGCGCCGGGCCCGGGAGCGGCGGGGATGCCCGGTCCGGGTGGGGGAGGCGCCGGCCCTCCCTCCGCCGGCTCCTCCTCCTCGCTGGGCCCGGCCCCCGCCCGCCGGCCCCCCGCCCCGC